>NW_027365209.1:0-130658 GCF_046119375.1 Phyllobates terribilis
TCTTTGAATCTTCTTTATCATGCTAGGATTAACAGGAAAAAGCTAAAAATTTCAGAATTGCACCGTGCAATGTGGAGATATTACTGTTTGTGCATTTACAATATTCATTGATTTTTGCCATTGAAAAACATGTTTTTCATATACCAGAAATGTTTGAAGCTACTGACTGAATGAAAGGAGCTGGCATCTCACTCTCTTTGAATCTTCTTTATCATGCTAGGATTAGCAGGAAAAAGCAAAAAATTTCAGAATTGCACCTTGCAATGTGGAGATATTACTGTTTGTGCATTTACAATATTCATTGATTTTTGCCATTGAAAAACGTTTTTCATATACCAGAAATGTTTGAAGCTACTGACTGAATGAAAGGAGCTGGCATCTCACTCTCTTTGAATCTTCTTTATCATGCTAGGATTAACAGGAAAAAGCTAAAAATTTCAGAATTGCACCGTGCAATGTGGAGATATTACTGTTTGTGCATTTACAATATTCATTGATTTTTGCCATTGAAAAACATGTTTTTCATATACCAGAAATGTTTGAAGCTACTGACTGAATGAAAGGAGCTGGCATCTCACTCTCTTTGAATCTTCTTTATCATGCTAGGATTAGCAGGAAAAAGCAAAAAATTTCAGAATTGCACCTTGCAATGTGGAGATATTACTGTTTGTGCATTTACAATATTCATTGATTTTTGCCATTGAAAAACATGTTTTTCATATACCAGAAATGTTTGAAGCTACTGACTGAATGAAAGGAGCTGGCATCTCACTCTCTTTGAATCTTCTTTATCATGCTAGGATTAGCAGGAAAAAGCAAAAAATTTCAGAATTGCACCTTGCAATGTGGAGATATTACTGTTTGTGCATTTACAATATTCATTGATTTTTGCCATTGAAAAACATGTTTTTCATATACCAGAAATGTTTGAAGCTACTGACTGAATGAAAGGAGCTGGCATCTCACTCTCTTTGAATCTTCTTTATCATGCTAGGATTAACAGGAAAAAGCAAAAAATTTCAGAATTGCACCTTGCAATGTGGAGATATTACTGTTTGTGCATTTACAATATTCATTGATTTTTGCCATTGAAAAGCATGTTTTTCATATACCAGAAATGTTTGAAGCTACTGACTGAATGAAAGGAGCTGGCATCTCACTCTCTTTGAATCTTCTTTATCATGCTAGGATTAACAGGAAAAAGCTAAAAATTTCAGAATTGCACCGTGCAATGTTGAGATATTACTGTTTGTGCATTTACAATATTCATTGATTTTTGCCATTGAAAAACATGTTTTTCATATACCAGAAATGTTTGAAGCTACTGACTGAATGAAAGGAGCTGGCATCTCACTCTGAATCTTCTTTATCATGCTAGGATTAGCAGGAAAAAGCAAAAAATTTCAGAATTGCACCTTGCAATGTGGAGATATTACTGTTTGTGCATTTACAATATTCATTGATTTTTGCCATTGAAAAACATGTTTTTCATATACCAGAAATGTTTGAAGCTACTGACTGAATGAAAGGAGCTGGCATCTCACTCTTTGAATCTTCTTTATCATGCTAGGATTAACAGGAAAAAGCTAAAAATTTCAGAATTGCACCGTGCAATGTGGAGATATTACTGTTTGTGCATTTACAATATTCATTGATTTTTGCCATTGAAAAACATGTTTTTCATATACCAGAAATGTTTGAAGCTACTGACTGAATGAAAGGAGCTGGCATCTCACTCTCTTTGAATCTTCTTTATCATGCTAGGATTAACAGGAAAAAGCTAAAAATTTCAGAATTGCACCGTGCAATGTGGAGATATTACTGTTTGTGCATTTACAATATTCATTGATTTTTGCCATTGAAAAACATGTTTTTCATATACCAGAAATGTTTGAAGCTACTGACTGAATGAAAGGAGCTGGCATCTCACTCTCTTTGAATCTTCTTTATCAAGCTAGGATTAGCAGGAAAAAGCAAAAAATTTCAGAATTGCACCTTGCAATGTGGAGATATTACTGTTTGTGCATTTACAATATTCATTGATTTTTGCCATTGAAAAACGTTTTTCATATACCAGAAATGTTTGAAGCTACTGACTGAATGAAAGGAGCTGGCATCTCACTCTCTTTGAATCTTCTTTATCATGCTAGGATTAACAGGAAAAAGCTAAAAATTTCAGAATTGCACCGTGCAATGTGGAGATATTACTGTTTGTGCATTTACAATATTCATTGATTTTTGCCATTGAAAAACATGTTTTTCATATACCAGAAATGTTTGAAGCTACTGACTGAATGAAAGGAGCTGGCATCTCACTCTCTTTGAATCTTCTTTATCATGCTAGGATTAACAGGAAAAAGAAAAAAATTTCAGAATTGCACCTTGCAATGTGGAGATATTACTGTTTGTGCATTTACAATATTCATTGATTTTTGCCATTGAAAAGCATGTTTTTCATATACCAGAAATGTTTGAAGCTACTGACTGAATGAAAGGAGCTGGCATCTCACTCTCTTTGAATCTTCTTTATCATGCTAGGATTAGCAGGAAAAAGCAAAAAATTTCAGAATTGCACCTTGCAATGTGGAGATATTACTGTTTGTGCATTTACAATATTCATTGATTTTTGCCATTGAAAAACATGTTTTTCATATACCAGAAATGTTTGAAGCTACTGACTGAATGAAAGGAGCTGGCATCTCACTCTCTTTGAATCTTCTTTATCATGCTAGGATTAACAGGAAAAAGCAAAAAATTTCAGAATTGCACCTTGCAATGTGGAGATATTACTGCTTGTGCATTTACAATATTCATTGATTTTTGCCATTGAAAAACATGTTTTTCATATACCAGAAATGTTTGAAGCTACTGACTGAATGAAAGGAGCTGGCATCTCACTCTCTTTGAATCTTCTTTATCATGCTAGGATTAACAGGAAAAAGCTAAAAATTTCAGAATTGCACCGTGCAATGTGGAGATATTACTGTTTGTGCATTTACAATATTCATTGATTTTTGCCATTGAAAAACATGTTTTTCATATACCAGAAATGTTTGAAGCTACTGACTGAATGAAAGGAGCTGGCATCTCACTCTCTTTGAATCTTCTTTATCATGCTAGGATTAACAGGAAAAAGCAAAAAATTTCAGAATTGCACCTTGCAATGTGGAGATATTACTGTTTGTGCATTTACAATATTCATTGATTTTTGCCATTGAAAAACATGTTTTTCATATACCAGAAATGTTTGAAGCTACTGACTGAATGAAAGGAGCTGGCATCTCACTCTCTTTGAATCTTCTTTATCATGCTAGGATTAACAGGAAAAAGCTAAAAATTTCAGAATTGCACCGTGCAATGTGGAGATATTACTGTTTGTGCATTTACAATATTCATTGATTTTTGCCATTGAAAAACATGTTTTTCATATACCAGAAATGTTTGAAGCTACTGACTGAATGAAAGGAGCTGGCATCTCACTCTCTTTGAATCTTCTTTATCATGCTAGGATTAGCAGGAAAAAGCAAAAAATTTCAGAATTGCACCTTGCAATGTGGAGATATTACTGTTTGTGCATTTACAATATTCATTGATTTTTGCCATTGAAAAACGTTTTTCATATACCAGAAATGTTTGAAGCTACTGACTGAATGAAAGGAGCTGGCATCTCACTCTATTTGAATCTTCTTTATCATGCTAGGATTAACAGGAAAAAGCTAAAAATTTCAGAATTGCACCGTGCAATGTGGAGATATTACTGTTTGTGCATTTACAATATTCATTGATTTTTGCCATTGAAAAACATGTTTTTCATATACCAGAAATGTTTGAAGCTACTGACTGAATGAAAGGAGCTGGCATCTCACTCTCTTTGAATCTTCTTTATCATGCTAGGATTAGCAGGAAAAAGCAAAAAATTTCAGAATTGCACCTTGCAATGTGGAGATATTACTGTTTGTGCATTTACAATATTCATTGATTTTTGCCATTGAAAAACATGTTTTTCATATACCAGAAATGTTTGAAGCTACTGACTGAATGAAAGGAGCTGGCATCTCACTCTCTTTGAATCTTCTTTATCATGCTAGGATTAACAGGAAAAAGCAAAAAATTTCAGAATTGCACCTTGCAATGTGCAGATATTACTGTTTGTGCATTTACAATATTCATTGATTTTTGCCATTGAAAAGCATGTTTTTCATATACCAGAAATGTTTGAAGCTACTGACTGAATGAAAGGAGCTGGCATCTCACTCTCTTTGAATCTTCTTTATCATGCTAGGATTAGCAGGAAAAAGCAAAAAATTTCAGAATTGCACCTTGCAATGTGGAGATATTACTGTTTGTGCATTTACAATATTCATTGATTTTTGCCATTGAAAAACGTTTTTCATATACCAGAAATGTTTGAAGCTACTGACTGAATGAAAGGAGCTGGCATCTCACTCTTTGAATCTTCTTTATCATGCTAGGATTAACAGGAAAAAGCTAAAAATTTCAGAATTGCACCGTGCAATGTGGAGATATTACTGTTTGTGCATTTACAATATTCATTGATTTTTGCCATTGAAAAACATGTTTTTCATATACCAGAAATGTTTGAAGCTACTGACTGAATGAAAGGAGCTGGCATCTCACTCTCTTTGAATCTTCTTTATCATGCTAGGATTAACAGGAAAAAGCTAAAAATTTCAGAATTGCACCGTGCAATGTGGAGATATTACTGTTTGTGCATTTACAATATTCATTGATTTTTGCCATTGAAAAACATGTTTTTCATATACCAGAAATGTTTGAAGCTACTGACTGAATGAAAGGAGCTGGCATCTCACTCTCTTTGAATCTTCTTTATCATGCTAGGATTAGCAGGAAAAAGCAAAAAATTTCAGAATTGCACCTTGCAATGTGGAGATATTACTGTTTGTGCATTTACAATATTCATTGATTTTTGCCATTGAAAAACATGTTTTTCATATACCAGAAATGTTTGAAGCTACTGACTGAATGAAAGGAGCTGGCATCTCACTCTCTTTGAATCTTCTTTATCATGCTAGGATTAGCAGGAAAAAGCAAAAAATTTCAGAATTGCACCTTGCAATGTGGAGATATTACTGTTTGTGCATTTACAATATTCATTGATTTTTGCCATTGAAAAACATGTTTTTCATATACCAGAAATGTTTGAAGCTACTGACTGAATGAAAGGAGCTGGCATCTCACTCTCTGAATCTTCTTTATCATGCTAGGATTAACAGGAAAAAGCAAAAAATTTCAGAATTGCACCTTGCAATGTGGAGATATTACTGTTTGTGCATTTACAATATTCATTGATTTTTGCCATTGAAAAGCATGTTTTTCATATACCAGAAATGTTTGAAGCTACTGACTGAATGAAAGGAGCTGGCATCTCACTCTCTTTGAATCTTCTTTATCATGCTAGGATTAACAGGAAAAAGCTAAAAATTTCAGAATTGCACCGTGCAATGTTGAGATATTACTGTTTGTGCATTTACAATATTCATTGATTTTTGCCATTGAAAAACATGTTTTTCATATACCAGAAATGTTTGAAGCTACTGACTGAATGAAAGGAGCTGGCATCTCACTCTCTTTGAATCTTCTTTATCATGCTAGGATTAGCAGGAAAAAGCAAAAAATTTCAGAATTGCACCTTGCAATGTGGAGATATTACTGTTTGTGCATTTACAATATTCATTGATTTTTGCCATTGAAAAACATGTTTTTCATATACCAGAAATGTTTGAAGCTACTGACTGAATGAAAGGAGCTGGCATCTCACTCTTTGAATCTTCTTTATCATGCTAGGATTAACAGGAAAAAGCTAAAAATTTCAGAATTGCACCGTGCAATGTGGAGATATTACTGTTTGTGCATTTACAATATTCATTGATTTTTGCCATTGAAAAACATGTTTTTCATATACCAGAAATGTTTGAAGCTACTGACTGAATGAAAGGAGCTGGCATCTCACTCTCTTTGAATCTTCTTTATCATGCTAGGATTAACAGGAAAAAGCTAAAAATTTCAGAATTGCACCGTGCAATGTGGAGATATTACTGTTTGTGCATTTACAATATTCATTGATTTTTGCCATTGAAAAACATGTTTTTCATATACCAGAAATGTTTGAAGCTACTGACTGAATGAAAGGAGCTGGCATCTCACTCTCTTTGAATCTTCTTTATCATGCTAGGATTAGCAGGAAAAAGCAAAAAATTTCAGAATTGCACCTTGCAATGTGGAGATATTACTGTTTGTGCATTTACAATATTCATTGATTTTTGCCATTGAAAAACATGTTTTTCATATACCAGAAATGTTTGAAGCTACTGACTGAATGAAAGGAGCTGGCATCTCACTCTTTGAATCTTCTTTATCATGCTAGGATTAACAGGAAAAAGCTAAAAATTTCAGAATTGCACCGTGCAATGTGGAGATATTACTGTTTGTGCATTTACAATATTCATTGATTTTTGCCATTGAAAAACATGTTTTTCATATACCAGAAATGTTTGAAGCTACTGACTGAATGAAAGGAGCTGGCATCTCACTCTCTTTGAATCTTCTTTATCATGCTAGGATTAGCAGGAAAAAGCAAAAAATTTCAGAATTGCACCTTGCAATGTGGAGATATTACTGTTTGTGCATTTACAATATTCATTCATTTTTGCCATTGAAAAACGTTTTTCATATACCAGAAATGTTTGAAGCTACTGACTGAATGAAAGGAGCTGGCATCTCACTCTCTTTGAATCTTCTTTATCATGCTAGGATTAACAGGAAAAAGCTAAAAATTTCAGAATTGCACCGTGCAATGTGGAGATATTACTGTTTGTGCATTTACAATATTCATTGATTTTTGCCATTGAAAAACATGTTTTTCATATACCAGAAATGTTTGAAGCTACTGACTGAATGAAAGGAGCTGGCATCTCACTCTCTTTGAATCTTCTTTATCATGCTAGGATTAGCAGGAAAAAGCAAAAAATTTCAGAATTGCACCTTGCAATGTGGAGATATTACTGTTTGTGCATTTACAATATTCATTGATTTTTGCCATTGAAAAACATGTTTTTCATATACCAGAAATGTTTGAAGCTACTGACTGAATGAAAGGAGCTGGCATCTCACTCTCTTTGAATCTTCTTTATCATGCTAGGATTAACAGGAAAAAGCAAAAAATTTCAGAATTGCACCTTGCAATGTGGAGATATTACTGTTTGTGCATTTACAATATTCATTGATTTTTGCCATTGAAAAGCATGTTTTTCATATACCAGAAATGTTTGAAGCTACTGACTGAATGAAAGGAGCTGGCATCTCACTCTCTTTGAATCTTCTTTATCATGCTAGGATTAACAGGAAAAAGCTAAAAATTTCAGAATTGCACCGTGCAATGTTGAGATATTACTGTTTGTGCATTTACAATATTCATTGATTTTTGCCATTGAAAAACATGTTTTTCATATACCAGAAATGTTTGAAGCTACTGACTGAATGAAAGGAGCTGGCATCTCACTCTCTTTGAATCTTCTTTATCATGCTAGGATTAGCAGGAAAAAGCAAAAAATTTCAGAATTGCACCTTGCAATGTGGAGATATTACTGTTTGTGCATTTACAATATTCATTGATTTTTGCCATTGAAAAACATGTTTTTCATATACCAGAAATGTTTGAAGCTACTGACTGAATGAAAGGAGCTGGCATCTCACTCTTTGAATCTTCTTTATCATGCTAGGATTAACAGGAAAAAGCTAAAAATTTCAGAATTGCACCGTGCAATGTGGAGATATTACTGTTTGTGCATTTACAATATTCATTGATTTTTGCCATTGAAAAACATGTTTTTCATATACCAGAAATGTTTGAAGCTACTGACTGAATGAAAGGAGCTGGCATCTCACTCTCTTTGAATCTTCTTTATCATGCTAGGATTAGCAGGAAAAAGCAAAAAATTTCAGAATTGCACCTTGCAATGTGGAGATATTACTGTTTGTGCATTTACAATATTCATTGATTTTTGCCATTGAAAAACATGTTTTTCATATACCAGAAATGTTTGAAGCTACTGACTGAATGAAAGGAGCTGGCATCTCACTCTTTGAATCTTCTTTATCATGCTAGGATTAACAGGAAAAAGCTAAAAATTTCAGAATTGCACCGTGCAATGTGGAGATATTACTGTTTGTGCATTTACAATATTCATTGATTTTTGCCATTGAAAAACATGTTTTTCATATACCAGAAATGTTTGAAGCTACTGACTGAATGAAAGGAGCTGGCATCTCACTCTCTTTGAATCTTCTTTATCATGCTAGGATTAGCAGGAAAAAGCAAAAAATTTCAGAATTGCACCTTGCAATGTGGAGATATTACTGTTTGTGCATTTACAATATTCATTCATTTTTGCCATTGAAAAACGTTTTTCATATACCAGAAATGTTTGAAGCTACTGACTGAATGAAAGGAGCTGGCATCTCACTCTCTTTGAATCTTCTTTATCATGCTAGGATTAACAGGAAAAAGCTAAAAATTTCAGAATTGCACCGTGCAATGTGGAGATATTACTGTTTGTGCATTTACAATATTCATTGATTTTTGCCATTGAAAAACATGTTTTTCATATACCAGAAATGTTTGAAGCTACTGACTGAATGAAAGGAGCTGGCATCTCACTCTCTTTGAATCTTCTTTATCATGCTAGGATTAGCAGGAAAAAGCAAAAAATTTCAGAATTGCACCTTGCAATGTGGAGATATTACTGTTTGTGCATTTACAATATTCATTGATTTTTGCCATTGAAAAACATGTTTTTCATATACCAGAAATGTTTGAAGCTACTGACTGAATGAAAGGAGCTGGCATCTCACTCTCTTTGAATCTTCTTTATCATGCTAGGATTAACAGGAAAAAGCAAAAAATTTCAGAATTGCACCTTGCAATGTGGAGATATTACTGTTTGTGCATTTACAATATTCATTGATTTTTGCCATTGAAAAGCATGTTTTTCATATACCAGAAATGTTTGAAGCTACTGACTGAATGAAAGGAGCTGGCATCTCACTCTCTTTGAATCTTCTTTATCATGCTAGGATTAACAGGAAAAAGCTAAAAATTTCAGAATTGCACCGTGCAATGTTGAGATATTACTGTTTGTGCATTTACAATATTCATTGATTTTTGCCATTGAAAAACATGTTTTTCATATACCAGAAATGTTTGAAGCTACTGACTGAATGAAAGGAGCTGGCATCTCACTCTCTTTGAATCTTCTTTATCATGCTAGGATTAGCAGGAAAAAGCAAAAAATTTCAGAATTGCACCTTGCAATGTGGAGATATTACTGTTTGTGCATTTACAATATTCATTGATTTTTGCCATTGAAAAACATGTTTTTCATATACCAGAAATGTTTGAAGCTACTGACTGAATGAAAGGAGCTGGCATCTCACTCTTTGAATCTTCTTTATCATGCTAGGATTAACAGGAAAAAGCTAAAAATTTCAGAATTGCACCGTGCAATGTGGAGATATTACTGTTTGTGCATTTACAATATTCATTGATTTTTGCCATTGAAAAACATGTTTTTCATATACCAGAAATGTTTGAAGCTACTGACTGAATGAAAGGAGCTGGCATCTCACTCTCTTTGAATCTTCTTTATCATGCTAGGATTAGCAGGAAAAAGCAAAAAATTTCAGAATTGCACCTTGCAATGTGGAGATATTACTGTTTGTGCATTTACAATATTCATTGATTTTTGCCATTGAAAAACATGTTTTTCATATACCAGAAATGTTTGAAGCTACTGACTGAATGAAAGGAGCTGGCATCTCACTCTCTTTGAATCTTCTTTATCATGCTAGGATTAACAGGAAAAAGCAAAAAATTTCAGAATTGCACCTTGCAATGTGGAGATATTACTGTTTGTGCATTTACAATATTCATTGATTTTTGCCATTGAAAAACATGTTTTTCATATACCAGAAATGTTTGAAGCTACTGACTGAATGAAAGGAGCTGGCATCTCACTCTCTTTGAATCTTCTTTATTATGCTAGGATTAGCAGGAAAAAGCAAAAAATTTCAGAATTGCACCTTGCAATGTGGAGATATTACTGTTTGTGCATTTACAATATTCATTGATTTTTGCCATTGAAAAACGTTTTTCATATACCAGAAATGTTTGAAGCTACTGACTGAATGAAAGGAGCTGGCATCTCACTCTCTTTGAATCTTCTTTATCATGCTAGGATTAACAGGAAAAAGCTAAAAATTTCAGAATTGCACTGTGCAATGTGGAGATATTACTGTTTGTGCATTTACAATATTCATTGATTTTTGCCATTGAAAAACATGTTTTTCATATACCAGAAATGTTTGAAGCTACTGACTGAATGAAAGGAGCTGGCATCTCACTCTCTTTGAATCTTCTTTATCATGCTAGGATTAGCAGGAAAAAGCAAAAAATTTCAGAATTGCACCTTGCAATGTGGAGATATTACTGTTTGTGCATTTACAATATTCATTGATTTTTGCCATTGAAAAACATGTTTTTCATATACCAGAAATGTTTGAAGCTACTGACTGAATGAAAGGAGCTGGCATCTCACTCTCTTTGAATCTTCTTTATCATGCTAGGATTAACAGGAAAAAGCTAAAAATTTCAGAATTGCACCGTGCAATGTGGAGATATTACTGTTTGTGCATTTACAATATTCATTGATTTTTGCCATTGAAAAACATGTTTTTCATATACCAGAAATGTTTGAAGCTACTGACTGAATGAAAGGAGCTGGCATCTCACTCTCTTTGAATCTTCTTTATCATGCTATGATTAGCAGGAAAAAGCAAAAAATTTCAGAATTGCACCTTGCAATGTGGAGATATTACTGTTTGTGCATTTACAATATTCATTGATTTTTGCCATTGAAAAACATGTTTTTCATATACCAGAAATGTTTGAAGCTACTGACTGAATGAAAGGAGCTGGCATCTCACTCTCTTTGAATCTTCTTTATCATGCTAGGATTAACAGGAAAAAGCAAAAAATTTCAGAATTGCATCTTGCAATGTGGAGATATTACTGCTTGTGCATTTACAATATTCATTGATTTTTGCCATTGAAAAACATGTTTTTCATATACCAGAAATGTTTGAAGCTACTGACTGAATGAAAGGAGCTGGCATCTCACTCTCTTTGAATCTTCTTTATCATGCTAGGATTAACAGGAAAAAGCTAAAAATTTCAGAATTGCACCGTGCAATGTGGAGATATTACTGTTTGTGCATTTACAATATTCATTGATTTTTGCTATTGAAAAACATGTTTTTCATATACCAGAAATGTTTGAAGCTACTGACTGAATGAAAGGAGCTGGCATCTCACTCTCTTTGAATCTTCTTTATCATGCTAGGATTAACAGGAAAAAGCAAAAAATTTCAGAATTGCACCTTGCAATGTGGAGATATTACTGTTTGTCCATTTACAATATTCATTGATTTTTGCCATTGAAAAACGTTTTTCATATACCAGAAATGTTTGAAGCTACTGACTGAATGAAAGGAGCTGGCATCTCACTCTCTTTGAATCTTCTTTATCATGCTAGGATTAACAGGAAAAAGCTAAAAATTTCAGAATTGCACCGTGCAATGTTGAGATATTACTGTTTGTGCATTTACAATATTCATTGATTTTTGCCATTGAAAAACATGTTTTTCATATACCAGAAATGTTTGAAGCTACTGACTGAATGAAAGGAGCTGGCATCTCACTCTCTTTGAATCTTCTTTATCATGCTAGGATTAGCAGGAAAAAGCAAAAAATTTCAGAATTGCACCTTGCAATGTGGAGATATTACTGTTTGTGCATTTACAATATTCATTGATTTTTGCCATTGAAAAACATGTTTTTCATATACCAGAAATGTTTGAAGCTACTGACTGAATGAAAGGAGCTGGCATCTCACTCTTTGAATCTTCTTTATCATGCTAGGATTAACAGGAAAAAGCTAAAAATTTCAGAATTGCACCGTGCAATGTGGAGATATTACTGTTTGTGCATTTACAATATTCATTGATTTTTGCCATTGAAAAACATGTTTTTCATATACCAGAAATGTTTGAAGCTACTGACTGAATGAAAGGAGCTGGCATCTCACTCTCTTTGAATCTTCTTTATCATGCTAGGATTAACAGGAAAAAGCTAAAAATTTCAGAATTGCACCGTGCAATGTGGAGATATTACTGTTTGTGCATTTACAATATTCATTGATTTTTGCCATTGAAAAACATGTTTTTCATATACCAGAAATGTTTGAAGCTACTGACTGAATGAAAGGAGCTGGCATCTCACTCTCTTTGAATCTTCTTTATCATGCTAGGATTAGCAGGAAAAAGCAAAAAATTTCAGAATTGCACCTTGCAATGTGGAGATATTACTGTTTGTGCATTTACAATATTCATTCATTTTTGCCATTGAAAAACGTTTTTCATATACCAGAAATGTTTGAAGCTACTGACTGAATGAAAGGAGCTGGCATCTCACTCTCTTTGAATCTTCTTTATCATGCTAGGATTAACAGGAAAAAGCTAAAAATTTCAGAATTGCACCGTGCAATGTGGAGATATTACTGTTTGTGCATTTACAATATTCATTGATTTTTGCCATTGAAAAACATGTTTTTCATATACCAGAAATGTTTGAAGCTACTGACTGAATGAAAGGAGCTGGCATCTCACTCTCTTTGAATCTTCTTTATCATGCTAGGATTAGCAGGAAAAAGCAAAAAATTTCAGAATTGCACCTTGCAATGTGGAGATATTACTGTTTGTGCATTTACAATATTCATTGATTTTTGCCATTGAAAAACATGTTTTTCATATACCAGAAATGTTTGAAGCTACTGACTGAATGAAAGGAGCTGGCATCTCACTCTCTTTGAATCTTCTTTATCATGCTAGGATTAACAGGAAAAAGCAAAAAATTTCAGAATTGCACCTTGCAATGTGGAGATATTACTGTTTGTGCATTTACAATATTCATTGATTTTTGCCATTGAAAAGCATGTTTTTCATATACCAGAAATGTTTGAAGCTACTGACTGAATGAAAGGAGCTGGCATCTCACTCTCTTTGAATCTTCTTTATCATGCTAGGATTAACAGGAAAAAGCTAAAAATTTCAGAATTGCACCGTGCAATGTTGAGATATTACTGTTTGTGCATTTACAATATTCATTGATTTTTGCCATTGAAAAACATGTTTTTCATATACCAGAAATGTTTGAAGCTACTGACTGAATGAAAGGAGCTGGCATCTCACTCTCTTTGAATCTTCTTTATCATGCTAGGATTAGCAGGAAAAAGCAAAAAATTTCAGAATTGCACCTTGCAATGTGGAGATATTACTGTTTGTGCATTTACAATATTCATTGATTTTTGCCATTGAAAAACATGTTTTTCATATACCAGAAATGTTTGAAGCTACTGACTGAATGAAAGGAGCTGGCATCTCACTCTTTGAATCTTCTTTATCATGCTAGGATTAACAGGAAAAAGCTAAAAATTTCAGAATTGCACCGTGCAATGTGGAGATATTACTGTTTGTGCATTTACAATATTCATTGATTTTTGCCATTGAAAAACATGTTTTTCATATACCAGAAATGTTTGAAGCTACTGACTGAATGAAAGGAGCTGGCATCTCACTCTCTTTGAATCTTCTTTATCATGCTAGGATTAACAGGAAAAAGCTAAAAATTTCAGAATTGCACCGTGCAATGTGGAGATATTACTGTTTGTGCATTTACAATATTCATTGATTTTTGCCATTGAAAAACATGTTTTTCATATACCAGAAATGTTTGAAGCTACTGACTGAATGAAAGGAGCTGGCATCTCACTCTCTTTGAATCTTCTTTATCATGCTAGGATTAGCAGGAAAAAGCAAAAAATTTCAGAATTGCACCTTGCAATGTGGAGATATTACTGTTTGTGCATTTACAATATTCATTGATTTTTGCCATTGAAAAACATGTTTTTCATATACCAGAAATGTTTGAAGCTACTGACTGAATGAAAGGAGCTGGCATCTCACTCTTTGAATCTTCTTTATCATGCTAGGATTAACAGGAAAAAGCTAAAAATTTCAGAATTGCACCGTGCAATGTGGAGATATTACTGTTTGTGCATTTACAATATTCATTGATTTTTGCCATTGAAAAACATGTTTTTCATATACCAGAAATGTTTGAAGCTACTGACTGAATGAAAGGAGCTGGCATCTCACTCTCTTTGAATCTTCTTTATCATGCTAGGATTAGCAGGAAAAAGCAAAAAATTTCAGAATTGCACCTTCCAATGTGGAGATATTACTGTTTGTGCATTTACAATATTCATTCATTTTTGCCATTGAAAAACGTTTTTCATATACCAGAAATGTTTGAAGCTACTGACTGAATGAAAGGAGCTGGCATCTCACTCTCTTTGAATCTTCTTTATCATGCTAGGATTAACAGGAAAAAGCTAAAAATTTCAGAATTGCACCGTGCAATGTGGAGATATTACTGTTTGTGCATTTACAATATTCATTGATTTTTGCCATTGAAAAACATGTTTTTCATATACCAGAAATGTTTGAAGCTACTGACTGAATGAAAGGAGCTGGCATCTCACTCTCTTTGAATCTTCTTTATCATGCTAGGATTAGCAGGAAAAAGCAAAAAATTTCAGAATTGCACCTTGCAATGTGGAGATATTACTGTTTGTGCATTTACAATATTCATTGATTTTTGCCATTGAAAAACATGTTTTTCATATACCAGAAATGTTTGAAGCTACTGACTGAATGAAAGGAGCTGGCATCTCACTCTTTGAATCTTCTTTATCATGCTAGGATTAACAGGAAAAAGCTAAAAATTTCAGAATTGCACCGTGCAATGTGGAGATATTACTGTTTGTGCATTTACAATATTCATTGATTTTTGCCATTGAAAAACATGTTTTTCATATACCAGAAATGTTTGAAGCTACTGACTGAATGAAAGGAGCTGGCATCTCACTCTCTTTGAATCTTCTTTATCATGCTAGGATTAGCAGGAAAAAGCAAAAAATTTCAGAATTGCACCTTGCAATGTGGAGATATTACTGTTTGTGCATTTACAATATTCATTGATTTTTGCCATTGAAAAACATGTTTTTCATATACCAGAAATGTTTGAAGCTACTGACTGAATGAAAGGAGCTGGCATCTCACTCTTTGAATCTTCTTTATCATGCTAGGATTAACAGGAAAAAGCTAAAAATTTCAGAATTGCACCGTGCAATGTGGAGATATTACTGTTTGTGCATTTACAATATTCATTGATTTTTGCCATTGAAAAACATGTTTTTCATATACCAGAAATGTTTGAAGCTACTGACTGAATGAAAGGAGCTGGCATCTCACTCTCTTTGAATCTTCTTTATCATGCTAGGATTAGCAGGAAAAAGCAAAAAATTTCAGAATTGCACCTTGCAATGTGGAGATATTACTGTTTGTGCATTTACAATATTCATTCATTTTTGCCATTGAAAAACGTTTTTCATATACCAGAAATGTTTGAAGCTACTGACTGAATGAAAGGAGCTGGCATCTCACTCTCTTTGAATCTTCTTTATCATGCTAGGATTAACAGGAAAAAGCTAAAAATTTCAGAATTGCACCGTGCAATGTGGAGATATTACTGTTTGTGCATTTACAATATTCATTGATTTTTGCCATTGAAAAACATGTTTTTCATATACCAGAAATGTTTGAAGCTACTGACTGAATGAAAGGAGCTGGCATCTCACTCTCTTTGAATCTTCTTTATCATGCTAGGATTAGCAGGAAAAAGCAAAAAATTTCAGAATTGCACCTTGCAATGTGGAGATATTACTGTTTGTGCATTTACAATATTCATTGATTTTTGCCATTGAAAAACATGTTTTTCATATACCAGAAATGTTTGAAGCTACTGACTGAATGAAAGGAGCTGGCATCTCACTCTCTTTGAATCTTCTTTATCATGCTAGGATTAACAGGAAAAAGCAAAAAATTTCAGAATTGCACCTTGCAATGTGGAGATATTACTGTTTGTGCATTTACAATATTCATTGATTTTTGCCATTGAAAAGCATGTTTTTCATATACCAGAAATGTTTGAAGCTACTGACTGAATGAAAGGAGCTGGCATCTCACTCTCTTTGAATCTTCTTTATCATGCTAGGATTAACAGGAAAAAGCTAAAAATTTCAGAATTGCACCGTGCAATGTTGAGATATTACTGTTTGTGCATTTACAATATTCATTGATTTTTGCCATTGAAAAACATGTTTTTCATATACCAGAAATGTTTGAAGCTACTGACTGAATGAAAGGAGCTGGCATCTCACTCTCTTTGAATCTTCTTTATCATGCTAGGATTAGCAGGAAAAAGCAAAAAATTTCAGAATTGCACCTTGCAATGTGGAGATATTACTGTTTGTGCATTTACAATATTCATTGATTTTTGCCATTGAAAAACATGTTTTTCATATACCAGAAATGTTTGAAGCTACTGACTGAATGAAAGGAGCTGGCATCTCACTCTTTGAATCTTCTTTATCATGCTAGGATTAACAGGAAAAAGCTAAAAATTTCAGAATTGCACCGTGCAATGTGGAGATATTACTGTTTGTGCATTTACAATATTCATTGATTTTTGCCATTGAAAAACATGTTTTTCATATACCAGAAATGTTTGAAGCTACTGACTGAATGAAAGGAGCTGGCATCTCACTCTCTTTGAATCTTCTTTATCATGCTAGGATTAGCAGGAAAAAGCAAAAAATTTCAGAATTGCACCTTGCAATGTGGAGATATTACTGTTTGTGCATTTACAATATTCATTGATTTTTGCCATTGAAAAACATGTTTTTCATATACCAGAAATGTTTGAAGCTACTGACTGAATGAAAGGAGCTGGCATCTCACTCTCTTTGAATCTTCTTTATCATGCTAGGATTAACAGGAAAAAGCAAAAAATTTCAGAATTGCACCTTGCAATGTGGAGATATTACTGTTTGTGCATTTACAATATTCATTGATTTTTGCCATTGAAAAACATGTTTTTCATATACCAGAAATGTTTGAAGCTACTGACTGAATGAAAGGAGCTGGCATCTCACTCTCTTTGAATCTTCTTTATTATGCTAGGATTAGCAGGAAAAAGCAAAAAATTTCAGAATTGCACCTTGCAATGTGGAGATATTACTGTTTGTGCATTTACAATATTCATTGATTTTTGCCATTGAAAAACGTTTTTCATATACCAGAAATGTTTGAAGCTACTGACTGAATGAAAGGAGCTGGCATCTCACTCTCTTTGAATCTTCTTTATCATGCTAGGATTAACAGGAAAAAGCTAAAAATTTCAGAATTGCACTGTGCAATGTGGAGATATTACTGTTTGTGCATTTACAATATTCATTGATTTTTGCCATTGAAAAACATGTTTTTCATATACCAGAAATGTTTGAAGCTACTGACTGAATGAAAGGAGCTGGCATCTCACTCTCTTTGAATCTTCTTTATCATGCTAGGATTAGCAGGAAAAAGCAAAAAATTTCAGAATTGCACCTTGCAATGTGGAGATATTACTGTTTGTGCATTTACAATATTCATTGATTTTTGCCATTGAAAAACATGTTTTTCATATACCAGAAATGTTTGAAGCTACTGACTGAATGAAAGGAGCTGGCATCTCACTCTCTTTGAATCTTCTTTATCATGCTAGGATTAACAGGAAAAAGCTAAAAATTTCAGAATTGCACCGTGCAATGTGGAGATATTACTGTTTGTGCATTTACAATATTCATTGATTTTTGCCATTGAAAAACATGTTTTTCATATACCAGAAATGTTTGAAGCTACTGACTGAATGAAAGGAGCTGGCATCTCACTCTCTTTGAATCTTCTTTATCATGCTATGATTAGCAGGAAAAAGCAAAAAATTTCAGAATTGCACCTTGCAATGTGGAGATATTACTGTTTGTGCATTTACAATATTCATTGATTTTTGCCATTGAAAAACATGTTTTTCATATACCAGAAATGTTTGAAGCTACTGACTGAATGAAAGGAGCTGGCATCTCACTCTCTTTGAATCTTCTTTATCATGCTAGGATTAACAGGAAAAAGCAAAAAATTTCAGAATTGCATCTTGCAATGTGGAGATATTACTGCTTGTGCATTTACAATATTCATTGATTTTTGCCATTGAAAAACATGTTTTTCATATACCAGAAATGTTTGAAGCTACTGACTGAATGAAAGGAGCTGGCATCTCACTCTCTTTGAATCTTCTTTATCATGCTAGGATTAACAGGAAAAAGCTAAAAATTTCAGAATTGCACCGTGCAATGTGGAGATATTACTGTTTGTGCATTTACAATATTCATTGATTTTTGCTATTGAAAAACATGTTTTTCATATACCAGAAATGTTTGAAGCTACTGACTGAATGAAAGGAGCTGGCATCTCACTCTCTTTGAATCTTCTTTATCATGCTAGGATTAACAGGAAAAAGCAAAAAATTTCAGAATTGCACCTTGCAATGTGGAGATATTACTGTTTGTCCATTTACAATATTCATTGATTTTTGCCATTGAAAAACGTTTTTCATATACCAGAAATGTTTGAAGCTACTGACTGAATGAAAGGAGCTGGCATCTCACTCTCTTTGAATCTTCTTTATCATGCTAGGATTAACAGGAAAAAGCTAAAAATTTCAGAATTGCACCGTGCAATGTTGAGATATTACTGTTTGTGCATTTACAATATTCATTGATTTTTGCCATTGAAAAACATGTTTTTCATATACCAGAAATGTTTGAAGCTACTGACTGAATGAAAGGAGCTGGCATCTCACTCTCTTTGAATCTTCTTTATCATGCTAGGATTAGCAGGAAAAAGCAAAAAATTTCAGAATTGCACCTTGCAATGTGGAGATATTACTGTTTGTGCATTTACAATATTCATTGATTTTTGCCATTGAAAAACATGTTTTTCATATACCAGAAATGTTTGAAGCTACTGACTGAATGAAAGGAGCTGGCATCTCACTCTTTGAATCTTCTTTATCATGCTAGGATTAACAGGAAAAAGCTAAAAATTTCAGAATTGCACCGTGCAATGTGGAGATATTACTGTTTGTGCATTTACAATATTCATTGATTTTTGCCATTGAAAAACATGTTTTTCATATACCAGAAATGTTTGAAGCTACTGACTGAATGAAAGGAGCTGGCATCTCACTCTCTTTGAATCTTCTTTATCATGCTAGGATTAACAGGAAAAAGCTAAAAATTTCAGAATTGCACCGTGCAATGTGGAGATATTACTGTTTGTGCATTTACAATATTCATTGATTTTTGCCATTGAAAAACATGTTTTTCATATACCAGAAATGTTTGAAGCTACTGACTGAATGAAAGGAGCTGGCATCTCACTCTCTTTGAATCTTCTTTATTATGCTAGGATTAGCAGGAAAAAGCAAAAAATTTCAGAATTGCACCTTGCAATGTGGAGATATTACTGTTTGTGCATTTACAATATTCATTGATTTTTGCCATTGAAAAACGTTTTTCATATACCAGAAATGTTTGAAGCTACTGACTGAATGAAAGGAGCTGGCATCTCACTCTCTTTGAATCTTCTTTATCATGCTAGGATTAACAGGAAAAAGCTAAAAATTTCAGAATTGCACCGTGCAATGTGGAGATATTACTGTTTGTGCATTTACAATATTCATTGATTTTTGCCATTGAAAAACATGTTTTTCATATACCAGAAATGTTTGAAGCTACTGACTGAATGAAAGGAGCTGGCATCTCACTCTCTTTGAATCTTCTTTATCATGCTAGGATTAGCAGGAAAAAGCAAAAAATTTCAGAATTGCACCTTGCAATGTGGAGATATTACTGTTTGTGCATTTACAATATTCATTCATTTTTGCCATTGAAAAACGTTTTTCATATACCAGAAATGTTTGAAGCTACTGACTGAATGAAAGGAGCTGGCATCTCACTCTCTTTGAATCTTCTTTATCATGCTAGGATTAACAGGAAAAAGCTAAAAATTTCAGAATTGCACCGTGCAATGTGGAGATATTACTGTTTGTGCATTTACAATATTCATTGATTTTTGCCATTGAAAAACATGTTTTTCATATACCAGAAATGTTTGAAGCTACTGACTGAATGAAAGGAGCTGGCATCTCACTCTCTTTGAATCTTCTTTATCATGCTAGGATTAGCAGGAAAAAGCAAAAAATTTCAGAATTGCACCTTGCAATGTGGAGATATTACTGTTTGTGCATTTACAATATTCATTGATTTTTGCCATTGAAAAACATGTTTTTCATATACCAGAAATGTTTGAAGCTACTGACTGAATGAAAGGAGCTGGCATCTCACTCTCTTTGAATCTTCTTTATCATGCTAGGATTAACAGGAAAAAGCAAAAAATTTCAGAATTGCACCTTGCAATGTGGAGATATTACTGTTTGTGCATTTACAATATTCATTGATTTTTGCCATTGAAAAGCATGTTTTTCATATACCAGAAATGTTTGAAGCTACTGACTGAATGAAAGGAGCTGGCATCTCACTCTCTTTGAATCTTCTTTATCATGCTAGGATTAACAGGAAAAAGCTAAAAATTTCAGAATTGCACCGTGCAATGTTGAGATATTACTGTTTGTGCATTTACAATATTCATTGATTTTTGCCATTGAAAAACATGTTTTTCATATACCAGAAATGTTTGAAGCTACTGACTGAATGAAAGGAGCTGGCATCTCACTCTCTTTGAATCTTCTTTATCATGCTAGGATTAGCAGGAAAAAGCAAAAAATTTCAGAATTGCACCTTGCAATGTGGAGATATTACTGTTTGTGCATTTACAATATTCATTGATTTTTGCCATTGAAAAACATGTTTTTCATATACCAGAAATGTTTGAAGCTACTGACTGAATGAAAGGAGCTGGCATCTCACTCTTTGAATCTTCTTTATCATGCTAGGATTAACAGGAAAAAGCTAAAAATTTCAGAATTGCACCGTGCAATGTGGAGATATTACTGTTTGTGCATTTACAATATTCATTGATTTTTGCCATTGAAAAACATGTTTTTCATATACCAGAAATGTTTGAAGCTACTGACTGAATGAAAGGAGCTGGCATCTCACTCTCTTTGAATCTTCTTTATCATGCTAGGATTAGCAGGAAAAAGCAAAAAATTTCAGAATTGCACCTTGCAATGTGGAGATATTACTGTTTGTGCATTTACAATATTCATTGATTTTTGCCATTGAAAAACATGTTTTTCATATACCAGAAATGTTTGAAGCTACTGACTGAATGAAAGGAGCTGGCATCTCACTCTCTTTGAATCTTCTTTATCATGCTAGGATTAACAGGAAAAAGCAAAAAATTTCAGAATTGCACCTTGCAATGTGGAGATATTACTGTTTGTGCATTTACAATATTCATTGATTTTTGCCATTGAAAAACATGTTTTTCATATACCAGAAATGTTTGAAGCTACTGACTGAATGAAAGGAGCTGGCATCTCACTCTCTTTGAATCTTCTTTATTATGCTAGGATTAGCAGGAAAAAGCAAAAAATTTCAGAATTGCACCTTGCAATGTGGAGATATTACTGTTTGTGCATTTACAATATTCATTGATTTTTGCCATTGAAAAACGTTTTTCATATACCAGAAATGTTTGAAGCTACTGACTGAATGAAAGGAGCTGGCATCTCACTCTCTTTGAATCTTCTTTATCATGCTAGGATTAACAGGAAAAAGCTAAAAATTTCAGAATTGCACTGTGCAATGTGGAGATATTACTGTTTGTGCATTTACAATATTCATTGATTTTTGCCATTGAAAAACATGTTTTTCATATACCAGAAATGTTTGAAGCTACTGACTGAATGAAAGGAGCTGGCATCTCACTCTCTTTGAATCTTCTTTATCATGCTAGGATTAGCAGGAAAAAGCAAAAAATTTCAGAATTGCACCTTGCAATGTGGAGATATTACTGTTTGTGCATTTACAATATTCATTGATTTTTGCCATTGAAAAACATGTTTTTCATATACCAGAAATGTTTGAAGCTACTGACTGAATGAAAGGAGCTGGCATCTCACTCTCTTTGAATCTTCTTTATCATGCTAGGATTAACAGGAAAAAGCTAAAAATTTCAGAATTGCACCGTGCAATGTGGAGATATTACTGTTTGTGCATTTACAATATTCATTGATTTTTGCCATTGAAAAACATGTTTTTCATATACCAGAAATGTTTGAAGCTACTGACTGAATGAAAGGAGCTGGCATCTCACTCTCTTTGAATCTTCTTTATCATGCTAGGATTAGCAGGAAAAAGCAAAAAATTTCAGAATTGCACCTTGCAATGTGGAGATATTACTGTTTGTGCATTTACAATATTCATTGATTTTTGCCATTGAAAAACATGTTTTTCATATACCAGAAATGTTTGAAGCTACTGACTGAATGAAAGGAGCTGGCATCTCACTCTCTTTGAATCTTCTTTATCATGCTAGGATTAACAGGAAAAAGCAAAAAATTTCAGAATTGCATCTTGCAATGTGGAGATATTACTGCTTGTGCATTTACAATATTCATTGATTTTTGCCATTGAAAAACATGTTTTTCATATACCAGAAATGTTTGAAGCTACTGACTGAATGAAAGGAGCTGGCATCTCACTCTCTTTGAATCTTCTTTATCATGCTAGGATTAACAGGAAAAAGCTAAAAATTTCAGAATTGCACCGTGCAATGTGGAGATATTACTGTTTGTGCATTTACAATATTCATTGATTTTTGCCATTGAAAAACATGTTTTTCATATACCAGAAATGTTTGAAGCTACTGACTGAATGAAAGGAGCTGGCATCTCACTCTCTTTGAATCTTCTTTATCATGCTAGGATTAACAGGAAAAAGCAAAAAATTTCAGAATTGCACCTTGCAATGTGGAGATATTACTGTTTGTCCATTTACAATATTCATTGATTTTTGCCATTGAAAAACGTTTTTCATATACCAGAAATGTTTGAAGCTACTGACTGAATGAAAGGAGCTGGCATCTCACTCTCTTTGAATCTTCTTTATCATGCTAGGATTAACAGGAAAAAGCTAAAAATTTCAGAATTGCACCGTGCAATGTTGAGATATTACTGTTTGTGCATTTACAATATTCATTGATTTTTGCCATTGAAAAACATGTTTTTCATATACCAGAAATGTTTGAAGCTACTGACTGAATGAAAGGAGCTGGCATCTCACTCTCTTTGAATCTTCTTTATCATGCTAGGATTAGCAGGAAAAAGCAAAAAATTTCAGAATTGCACCTTGCAATGTGGAGATATTACTGTTTGTGCATTTACAATATTCATTGATTTTTGCCATTGAAAAACATGTTTTTCATATACCAGAAATGTTTGAAGCTACTGACTGAATGAAAGGAGCTGGCATCTCACTCTTTGAATCTTCTTTATCATGCTAGGATTAACAGGAAAAAGCTAAAAATTTCAGAATTGCACCGTGCAATGTGGAGATATTACTGTTTGTGCATTTACAATATTCATTGATTTTTGCCATTGAAAAACATGTTTTTCATATACCAGAAATGTTTGAAGCTACTGACTGAATGAAAGGAGCTGGCATCTCACTCTCTTTGAATCTTCTTTATCATGCTAGGATTAACAGGAAAAAGCTAAAAATTTCAGAATTGCACCGTGCAATGTGGAGATATTACTGTTTGTGCATTTACAATATTCATTGATTTTTGCCATTGAAAAACATGTTTTTCATATACCAGAAATGTTTGAAGCTACTGACTGAATGAAAGGAGCTGGCATCTCACTCTCTTTGAATCTTCTTTATTATGCTAGGATTAGCAGGAAAAAGCAAAAAATTTCAGAATTGCACCTTGCAATGTGGAGATATTACTGTTTGTGCATTTACAATATTCATTGATTTTTGCCATTGAAAAACGTTTTTCATATACCAGAAATGTTTGAAGCTACTGACTGAATGAAAGGAGCTGGCATCTCACTCTCTTTGAATCTTCTTTATCATGCTAGGATTAACAGGAAAAAGCTAAAAATTTCAGAATTGCACTGTGCAATGTGGAGATATTACTGTTTGTGCATTTACAATATTCATTGATTTTTGCCATTGAAAAACATGTTTTTCATATACCAGAAATGTTTGAAGCTACTGACTGAATGAAAGGAGCTGGCATCTCACTCTCTTTGAATCTTCTTTATCATGCTAGGATTAGCAGGAAAAAGCAAAAAATTTCAGAATTGCACCTTGCAATGTGGAGATATTACTGTTTGTGCATTTACAATATTCATTGATTTTTGCCATTGAAAAACATGTTTTTCATATACCAGAAATGTTTGAAGCTACTGACTGAATGAAAGGAGCTGGCATCTCACTCTCTTTGAATCTTCTTTATCATGCTAGGATTAACAGGAAAAAGCTAAAAATTTCAGAATTGCACCGTGCAATGTGGAGATATTACTGTTTGTGCATTTACAATATTCATTGATTTTTGCCATTGAAAAACATGTTTTTCATATACCAGAAATGTTTGAAGCTACTGACTGAATGAAAGGAGCTGGCATCTCACTCTCTTTGAATCTTCTTTATCATGCTAGGATTAGCAGGAAAAAGCAAAAAATTTCAGAATTGCACCTTGCAATGTGGAGATATTACTGTTTGTGCATTTACAATATTCATTGATTTTTGCCATTGAAAAACATGTTTTTCATATACCAGAAATGTTTGAAGCTACTGACTGAATGAAAGGAGCTGGCATCTCACTCTCTTTGAATCTTCTTTATCATGCTAGGATTAACAGGAAAAAGCAAAAAATTTCAGAATTGCATCTTGCAATGTGGAGATATTACTGCTTGTGCATTTACAATATTCATTGATTTTTGCCATTGAAAAACATGTTTTTCATATACCAGAAATGTTTGAAGCTACTGACTGAATGAAAGGAGCTGGCATCTCACTCTCTTTGAATCTTCTTTATCATGCTAGGATTAACAGGAAAAAGCTAAAAATTTCAGAATTGCACCGTGCAATGTGGAGATATTACTGTTTGTGCATTTACAATATTCATTGATTTTTGCCATTGAAAAACATGTTTTTCATATACCAGAAATGTTTGAAGCTACTGACTGAATGAAAGGAGCTGGCATCTCACTCTCTTTGAATCTTCTTTATCATGCTAGGATTAACAGGAAAAAGCAAAAAATTTCAGAATTGCACCTTGCAATGTGGAGATATTACTGTTTGTCCATTTACAATATTCATTGATTTTTGCCATTGAAAAACGTTTTTCATATACCAGAAATGTTTGAAGCTACTGACTGAATGAAAGGAGCTGGCATCTCACTCTCTTTGAATCTTCTTTATCATGCTAGGATTAACAGGAAAAAGCTAAAAATTTCAGAATTGCACCGTGCAATGTTGAGATATTACTGTTTGTGCATTTACAATATTCATTGATTTTTGCCATTGAAAAACATGTTTTTCATATACCAGAAATGTTTGAAGCTACTGACTGAATGAAAGGAGCTGGCATCTCACTCTCTTTGAATCTTCTTTATCATGCTAGGATTAGCAGGAAAAAGCAAAAAATTTCAGAATTGCACCTTGCAATGTGGAGATATTACTGTTTGTGCATTTACAATATTCATTGATTTTTGCCATTGAAAAACATGTTTTTCATATACCAGAAATGTTTGAAGCTACTGACTGAATGAAAGGAGCTGGCATCTCACTCTTTGAATCTTCTTTATCATGCTAGGATTAACAGGAAAAAGCTAAAAATTTCAGAATTGCACCGTGCAATGTGGAGATATTACTGTTTGTGCATTTACAATATTCATTGATTTTTGCCATTGAAAAACATGTTTTTCATATACCAGAAATGTTTGAAGCTACTGACTGAATGAAAGGAGCTGGCATCTCACTCTCTTTGAATCTTCTTTATCATGCTAGGATTAACAGGAAAAAGCTAAAAATTTCAGAATTGCACCGTGCAATGTGGAGATATTACTGTTTGTGCATTTACAATATTCATTGATTTTTGCCATTGAAAAACATGTTTTTCATATACCAGAAATGTTTGAAGCTACTGACTGAATGAAAGGAGCTGGCATCTCACTCTCTTTGAATCTTCTTTATCATGCTAGGATTAGCAGGAAAAAGCAAAAAATTTCAGAATTGCACCTTGCAATGTGGAGATATTACTGTTTGTGCATTTACAATATTCATTGATTTTTGCCATTGAAAAACATGTTTTTCATATACCAGAAATGTTTGAAGCTACTGACTGAATGAAAGGAGCTGGCATCTCACTCTTTGAATCTTCTTTATCATGCTAGGATTAACAGGAAAAAGCTAAAAATTTCAGAATTGCACCGTGCAATGTGGAGATATTACTGTTTGTGCATTTACAATATTCATTGATTTTTGCCATTGAAAAACATGTTTTTCATATACCAGAAATGTTTGAAGCTACTGACTGAATGAAAGGAGCTGGCATCTCACTCTCTTTGAATCTTCTTTATCATGCTAGGATTAGCAGGAAAAAGCAAAAAATTTCAGAATTGCACCTTGCAATGTGGAGATATTACTGTTTGTGCATTTACAATATTCATTGATTTTTGCCATTGAAAAACATGTTTTTCATATACCAGAAATGTTTGAAGCTACTGACTGAATGAAAGGAGCTGGCATCTCACTCTCTTTGAATCTTCTTTATCATGCTAGGATTAGCAGGAAAAAGCAAAAAATTTCAGAATTGCACCTTGCAATGTGGAGATATTACTGTTTGTGCATTTACAATATTCATTGATTTTTGCCATTGAAAAACATGTTTTTCATATACCAGAAATGTTTGAAGCTACTGACTGAATGAAAGGAGCTGGCATCTCACTCTCTTTGAATCTTCTTTATCATGCTAGGATTAACAGGAAAAAGCAAAAAATTTCAGAATTGCACCTTGCAATGTGGAGATATTACTGTTTGTGCATTTACAATATTCATTGATTTTTGCCATTGAAAAGCATGTTTTTCATATACCAGAAATGTTTGAAGCTACTGACTGAATGAAAGGAGCTGGCATCTCACTCTCTTTGAATCTTCTTTATCATGCTAGGATTAACAGGAAAAAGCTAAAAATTTCAGAATTGCACCGTGCAATGTTGAGATATTACTGTTTGTGCATTTACAATATTCATTGATTTTTGCCATTGAAAAACATGTTTTTCATATACCAGAAATGTTTGAAGCTACTGACTGAATGAAAGGAGCTGGCATCTCACTCTCTTTGAATCTTCTTTATCATGCTAGGATTAGCAGGAAAAAGCAAAAAATTTCAGAATTGCACCTTGCAATGTGGAGATATTACTGTTTGTGCATTTACAATATTCATTGATTTTTGCCATTGAAAAACATGTTTTTCATATACCAGAAATGTTTGAAGCTACTGACTGAATGAAAGGAGCTGGCATCTCACTCTTTGAATCTTCTTTATCATGCTAGGATTAACAGGAAAAAGCTAAAAATTTCAGAATTGCACCGTGCAATGTGGAGATATTACTGTTTGTGCATTTACAATATTCATTGATTTTTGCCATTGAAAAACATGTTTTTCATATACCAGAAATGTTTGAAGCTACTGACTGAATGAAAGGAGCTGGCATCTCACTCTCTTTGAATCTTCTTTATCATGCTAGGATTAACAGGAAAAAGCTAAAAATTTCAGAATTGCACCGTGCAATGTGGAGATATTACTGTTTGTGCATTTACAATATTCATTGATTTTTGCCATTGAAAAACATGTTTTTCATATACCAGAAATGTTTGAAGCTACTGACTGAATGAAAGGAGCTGGCATCTCACTCTCTTTGAATCTTCTTTATCATGCTAGGATTAGCAGGAAAAAGCAAAAAATTTCAGAATTGCACCTTGCAATGTGGAGATATTACTGTTTGTGCATTTACAATATTCATTAATTTTTGCCATTGAAAAACGTTTTTCATATACCAGAAATGTTTGAAGCTACTGACTGAATGAAAGGAGCTGGCATCTCACTCTCTTTGAATCTTCTTTATCATGCTAGGATTAACAGGAAAAAGCTAAAAATTTCAGAATTGCACCGTGCAATGTGGAGATATTACTGTTTGTGCATTTACAATATTCATTGATTTTTGCCATTGAAAAACATGTTTTTCATATACCAGAAATGTTTGAAGCTACTGACTGAATGAAAGGAGCTGGCATCTCACTCTCTTTGAATCTTCTTTATCATGCTAGGATTAGCAGGAAAAAGCAAAAAATTTCAGAATTGCACCTTGCAATGTGGAGATATTACTGTTTGTGCATTTACAATATTCATTGATTTTTGCCATTGAAAAACATGTTTTTCATATACCAGAAATGTTTGAAGCTACTGACTGAATGAAAGGAGCTGGCATCTCACTCTCTTTGAATCTTCTTTATCATGCTAGGATTAACAGGAAAAAGCAAAAAATTTCAGAATTGCACCTTGCAATGTGGAGATATTACTGTTTGTGCATTTACAATATTCATTGATTTTTGCCATTGAAAAGCATGTTTTTCATATACCAGAAATGTTTGAAGCTACTGACTGAATGAAAGGAGCTGGCATCTCACTCTCTTTGAATCTTCTTTATCATGCTAGGATTAACAGGAAAAAGCTAAAAATTTCAGAATTGCACCGTGCAATGTTGAGATATTACTGTTTGTGCATTTACAATATTCATTGATTTTTGCCATTGAAAAACATGTTTTTCATATACCAGAAATGTTTGAAGCTACTGACTGAATGAAAGGAGCTGGCATCTCACTCTCTTTGAATCTTCTTTATCATGCTAGGATTAGCAGGAAAAAGCAAAAAATTTCAGAATTGCACCTTGCAATGTGGAGATATTACTGTTTGTGCATTTACAATATTCATTGATTTTTGCCATTGAAAAACATGTTTTTCATATACCAGAAATGTTTGAAGCTACTGACTGAATGAAAGGAGCTGGCATCTCACTCTTTGAATCTTCTTTATCATGCTAGGATTAACAGGAAAAAGCTAAAAATTTCAGAATTGCACCGTGCAATGTGGAGATATTACTGTTTGTGCATTTACAATATTCATTGATTTTTGCCATTGAAAAACATGTTTTTCATATACCAGAAATGTTTGAAGCTACTGACTGAATGAAAGGAGCTGGCATCTCACTCTCTTTGAATCTTCTTTATCATGCTAGGATTAACAGGAAAAAGCTAAAAATTTCAGAATTGCACCGTGCAATGTGGAGATATTACTGTTTGTGCATTTACAATATTCATTGATTTTTGCCATTGAAAAACATGTTTTTCATATACCAGAAATGTTTGAAGCTACTGACTGAATGAAAGGAGCTGGCATCTCACTCTCTTTGAATCTTCTTTATCATGCTAGGATTAGCAGGAAAAAGCAAAAAATTTCAGAATTGCACCTTGCAATGTGGAGATATTACTGTTTGTGCATTTACAATATTCATTCATTTTTGCCATTGAAAAACGTTTTTCATATACCAGAAATGTTTGAAGCTACTGACTGAATGAAAGGAGCTGGCATCTCACTCTCTTTGAATCTTCTTTATCATGCTAGGATTAACAGGAAAAAGCTAAAAATTTCAGAATTGCACCGTGCAATGTGGAGATATTACTGTTTGTGCATTTACAATATTCATTGATTTTTGCCATTGAAAAACATGTTTTTCATATACCAGAAATGTTTGAAGCTACTGACTGAATGAAAGGAGCTGGCATCTCACTCTCTTTGAATCTTCTTTATCATGCTAGGATTAGCAGGAAAAAGCAAAAAATTTCAGAATTGCACCTTGCAATGTGGAGATATTACTGTTTGTGCATTTACAATATTCATTGATTTTTGCCATTGAAAAACATGTTTTTCATATACCAGAAATGTTTGAAGCTACTGACTGAATGAAAGGAGCTGGCATCTCACTCTCTTTGAATCTTCTTTATCATGCTAGGATTAACAGGAAAAAGCAAAAAATTTCAGAATTGCACCTTGCAATGTGGAGATATTACTGTTTGTGCATTTACAATATTCATTGATTTTTGCCATTGAAAAGCATGTTTTTCATATACCAGAAATGTTTGAAGCTACTGACTGAATGAAAGGAGCTGGCATCTCACTCTCTTTGAATCTTCTTTATCATGCTAGGATTAACAGGAAAAAGCTAAAAATTTCAGAATTGCACCGTGCAATGTTGAGATATTACTGTTTGTGCATTTACAATATTCATTGATTTTTGCCATTGAAAAACATGTTTTTCATATACCAGAAATGTTTGAAGCTACTGACTGAATGAAAGGAGCTGGCATCTCACTCTCTTTGAATCTTCTTTATCATGCTAGGATTAGCAGGAAAAAGCAAAAAATTTCAGAATTGCACCTTGCAATGTGGAGATATTACTGTTTGTGCATTTACAATATTCATTGATTTTTGCCATTGAAAAACATGTTTTTCATATACCAGAAATGTTTGAAGCTACTGACTGAATGAAAGGAGCTGGCATCTCACTCTTTGAATCTTCTTTATCATGCTAGGATTAACAGGAAAAAGCTAAAAATTTCAGAATTGCACCGTGCAATGTGGAGATATTACTGTTTGTGCATTTACAATATTCATTGATTTTTGCCATTGAAAAACATGTTTTTCATATACCAGAAATGTTTGAAGCTACTGACTGAATGAAAGGAGCTGGCATCTCACTCTCTTTGAATCTTCTTTATCATGCTAGGATTAGCAGGAAAAAGCAAAAAATTTCAGAATTGCACCTTGCAATGTGGAGATATTACTGTTTGTGCATTTACAATATTCATTGATTTTTGCCATTGAAAAACATGTTTTTCATATACCAGAAATGTTTGAAGCTACTGACTGAATGAAAGGAGCTGGCATCTCACTCTCTTTGAATCTTCTTTATCATGCTAGGATTAACAGGAAAAAGCAAAAAATTTCAGAATTGCACCTTGCAATGTGGAGATATTACTGTTTGTGCATTTACAATATTCATTGATTTTTGCCATTGAAAAACATGTTTTTCATATACCAGAAATGTTTGAAGCTACTGACTGAATGAAAGGAGCTGGCATCTCACTCTCTTTGAATCTTCTTTATTATGCTAGGATTAGCAGGAAAAAGCAAAAAATTTCAGAATTGCACCTTGCAATGTGGAGATATTACTGTTTGTGCATTTACAATATTCATTGATTTTTGCCATTGAAAAACGTTTTTCATATACCAGAAATGTTTGAAGCTACTGACTGAATGAAAGGAGCTGGCATCTCACTCTCTTTGAATCTTCTTTATCATGCTAGGATTAACAGGAAAAAGCTAAAAATTTCAGAATTGCACTGTGCAATGTGGAGATATTACTGTTTGTGCATTTACAATATTCATTGATTTTTGCCATTGAAAAACATGTTTTTCATATACCAGAAATGTTTGAAGCTACTGACTGAATGAAAGGAGCTGGCATCTCACTCTCTTTGAATCTTCTTTATCATGCTAGGATTAGCAGGAAAAAGCAAAAAATTTCAGAATTGCACCTTGCAATGTGGAGATATTACTGTTTGTGCATTTACAATATTCATTGATTTTTGCCATTGAAAAACATGTTTTTCATATACCAGAAATGTTTGAAGCTACTGACTGAATGAAAGGAGCTGGCATCTCACTCTCTTTGAATCTTCTTTATCATGCTAGGATTAACAGGAAAAAGCTAAAAATTTCAGAATTGCACCGTGCAATGTGGAGATATTACTGTTTGTGCATTTACAATATTCATTGATTTTTGCCATTGAAAAACATGTTTTTCATATACCAGAAATGTTTGAAGCTACTGACTGAATGAAAGGAGCTGGCATCTCACTCTCTTTGAATCTTCTTTATCATGCTAGGATTAGCAGGAAAAAGCAAAAAATTTCAGAATTGCACCTTGCAATGTGGAGATATTACTGTTTGTGCATTTACAATATTCATTGATTTTTGCCATTGAAAAACATGTTTTTCATATACCAGAAATGTTTGAAGCTACTGACTGAATGAAAGGAGCTGGCATCTCACTCTTTGAATCTTCTTTATCATGCTAGGATTAACAGGAAAAAGCTAAAAATTTCAGAATTGCACCGTGCAATGTGGAGATATTACTGTTTGTGCATTTACAATATTCATTGATTTTTGCCATTGAAAAACATGTTTTTCATATACCAGAAATGTTTGAAGCTACTGACTGAATGAAAGGAGCTGGCATCTCACTCTCTTTGAATCTTCTTTATCATGCTAGGATTAGCAGGAAAAAGCAAAAAATTTCAGAATTGCACCTTGCAATGTGGAGATATTACTGTTTGTGCATTTACAATATTCATTGATTTTTGCCATTGAAAAACATGTTTTTCATATACCAGAAATGTTTGAAGCTACTGACTGAATGAAAGGAGCTGGCATCTCACTCTCTTTGAATCTTCTTTATCATGCTAGGATTAACAGGAAAAAGCAAAAAATTTCAGAATTGCACCTTGCAATGTGGAGATATTACTGTTTGTGCATTTACAATATTCATTGATTTTTGCCATTGAAAAACATGTTTTTCATATACCAGAAATGTTTGAAGCTACTGACTGAATGAAAGGAGCTGGCATCTCACTCTCTTTGAATCTTCTTTATTATGCTAGGATTAGCAGGAAAAAGCAAAAAATTTCAGAATTGCACCTTGCAATGTGGAGATATTACTGTTTGTGCATTTACAATATTCATTGATTTTTGCCATTGAAAAACGTTTTTCATATACCAGAAATGTTTGAAGCTACTGACTGAATGAAAGGAGCTGGCATCTCACTCTCTTTGAATCTTCTTTATCATGCTAGGATTAACAGGAAAAAGCTAAAAATTTCAGAATTGCACTGTGCAATGTGGAGATATTACTGTTTGTGCATTTACAATATTCATTGATTTTTGCCATTGAAAAACATGTTTTTCATATACCAGAAATGTTTGAAGCTACTGACTGAATGAAAGGAGCTGGCATCTCACTCTCTTTGAATCTTCTTTATCATGCTAGGATTAGCAGGAAAAAGCAAAAAATTTCAGAATTGCACCTTGCAATGTGGAGATATTACTGTTTGTGCATTTACAATATTCATTGATTTTTGCCATTGAAAAACATGTTTTTCATATACCAGAAATGTTTGAAGCTACTGACTGAATGAAAGGAGCTGGCATCTCACTCTCTTTGAATCTTCTTTATCATGCTAGGATTAACAGGAAAAAGCTAAAAATTTCAGAATTGCACCGTGCAATGTGGAGATATTACTGTTTGTGCATTTACAATATTCATTGATTTTTGCCATTGAAAAACATGTTTTTCATATACCAGAAATGTTTGAAGCTACTGACTGAATGAAAGGAGCTGGCATCTCACTCTCTTTGAATCTTCTTTATCATGCTAGGATTAGCAGGAAAAAGCAAAAAATTTCAGAATTGCACCTTGCAATGTGGAGATATTACTGTTTGTGCATTTACAATATTCATTGATTTTTGCCATTGAAAAACATGTTTTTCATATACCAGAAATGTTTGAAGCTACTGACTGAATGAAAGGAGCTGGCATCTCACTCTCTTTGAATCTTCTTTATCATGCTAGGATTAACAGGAAAAAGCAAAAAATTTCAGAATTGCATCTTGCAATGTGGAGATATTACTGCTTGTGCATTTACAATATTCATTGATTTTTGCCATTGAAAAACATGTTTTTCATATACCAGAAATGTTTGAAGCTACTGACTGAATGAAAGGAGCTGGCATCTCACTCTCTTTGAATCTTCTTTATCATGCTAGGATTAACAGGAAAAAGCTAAAAATTTCAGAATTGCACCGTGCAATGTGGAGATATTACTGTTTGTGCATTTACAATATTCATTGATTTTTGCCATTGAAAAACATGTTTTTCATATACCAGAAATGTTTGAAGCTACTGACTGAATGAAAGGAGCTGGCATCTCACTCTCTTTGAATCTTCTTTATCATGCTAGGATTAACAGGAAAAAGCAAAAAATTTCAGAATTGCACCTTGCAATGTGGAGATATTACTGTTTGTCCATTTACAATATTCATTGATTTTTGCCATTGAAAAACGTTTTTCATATACCAGAAATGTTTGAAGCTACTGACTGAATGAAAGGAGCTGGCATCTCACTCTCTTTGAATCTTCTTTATCATGCTAGGATTAACAGGAAAAAGCTAAAAATTTCAGAATTGCACCGTGCAATGTGGAGATATTACTGTTTGTGCATTTACAATATTCATTGATTTTTGCCATTGAAAAACATGTTTTTCATATACCAGAAATGTTTGAAGCTACTGACTGAATGAAAGGAGCTGGCATCTCACTCTCTTTGAATCTTCTTTATCATGCTAGGATTAGCAGGAAAAAGCAAAAAATTTCAGAATTGCACCTTGCAATGTGGAGATATTACTGTTTGTGCATTTACAATATTCATTGATTTTTGCCATTGAAAAACGTTTTTCATATACCAGAAATGTTTGAAGCTACTGACTGAATGAAAGGAGCTGGCATCTCACTCTCTTTGAATCTTCTTTATCATGCTAGGATTAACAGGAAAAAGCTAAAAATTTCAGAATTGCACCGTGCAATGTGGAGATATTACTGTTTGTGCATTTACAATATTCATTGATTTTTGCCATTGAAAAACATGTTTTTCATATACCAGAAATGTTTGAAGCTACTGACTGAATGAAAGGAGCTGGCATCTCACTCTCTTTGAATCTTCTTTATCATGCTAGGATTAGCAGGAAAAAGCAAAAAATTTCAGAATTGCACCTTGCAATGTGGAGATATTACTGTTTGTGCATTTACAATATTCATTGATTTTTGCCATTGAAAAACATGTTTTTCATATACCAGAAATGTTTGAAGCTACTGACTGAATGAAAGGAGCTGGCATCTCACTCTCTTTGAATCTTCTTTATCATGCTATGATTAACAGGAAAAAGCAAAAAATTTCAGAATTGCACCTTGCAATGTGGAGATATTACTGTTTGTGCATTTACAATATTCATTGATTTTTGCCATTGAAAAACATGTTTTTCATATACCAGAAATGTTTGAAGCTACTGACTGAATGAAAGGAGCTGGCATCTCACTCTCTTTGAATCTTCTTTATTATGCTAGGATTAGCAGGAAAAAGCAAAAAATTTCAGAATTGCACCTTGCAATGTGGAGATATTACTGTTTGTGCATTTACAATATTCATTGATTTTTGCCATTGAAAAACGTTTTTCATATACCAGAAATGTTTGAAGCTACTGACTGAATGAAAGGAGCTGGCATCTCACTCTCTGAATCTTCTTTATCATGCTAGGATTAACAGGAAAAAGCTAAAAATTTCAGAATTGCACTGTGCAATGTGGAGATATTACTGTTTGTGCATTTACAATATTCATTGATTTTTGCCATTGAAAAACATGTTTTTCATATACCAGAAATGTTTGAAGCTACTGACTGAATGAAAGGAGCTGGCATCTCACTCTCTTTGAATCTTCTTTATCATGCTAGGATTAGCAGGAAAAAGCAAAAAATTTCAGAATTGCACCTTGCAATGTGGAGATATTACTGTTTGTGCATTTACAATATTCATTGATTTTTGCCATTGAAAAACATGTTTTTCATATACCAGAAATGTTTGAAGCTACTGACTGAATGAAAGGAGCTGGCATCTCACTCTCTTTGTTTTACCGTATTTTTTTATTTTTCATTAACGACATTGACAAGTAATTAACAGTAGCATAATTCTAAATACAAGGGGAAAATCAGGGATAACTGGGACGCGGGAAAAGGGGGAAGGCCAAAGGGAGGGGAGGGAAGGGAAACAACAGGGATAAGATAACAAGAGGTAGAAGAGATTGATTCATCAAATAATACTGTAATCAATAAGGAATAATAAAACAATCTAACAAAACACAAAACAATTTCAACACACATTGTCATGTTAGCAATAATACAAACAAAGTGAATAAACAGTCTGTAAGACATATTAAGAACTACCAGTATTATAGGCAGGACGGGGGAATTTGTTTGACCAGATATCCCATTTCTTAGAAAATTTGAAAAGGTTATCATTGATAGAGGCAAATCTAAATTCGTATATTCTATGTTGGTTCATCCTATCTACTAATTCCTCCAAAGTAGGAACATACGATTTTCTCCAATGAAAAGATAAAGCATTTTTGCAAACCGAAAATATATGGATCATGATAGCTCTCTCATAGGACTTATATGTTTCCAATTCTAATGATAATAGAGCTGTTTGAGGGGTCAAAATTAAAGGTCTGCCCAAAAGGTCATTAATCAGAGAAGAAATCTGAGCCCACAGATTACGAATCTTAGGGCAGCTCCAAAAAATATGCAAAAGATCTCCTTTAATGCCACAATCCCTCCAACAAAGGGGAGAATTACTGGACCTTATGTGGTGGAGCCTGATTGGGGTATAATACCACCTTGATAAAACCTTGAAATAGGCCTCTTGCAGAGGCATGGAAATATTGGAGGCTTGAGTAAAAAGTACAGCATTCTCCCACTGGTCGAGAGGGAAGTTGAGTTTCAGGTCTTTTTCCCATCGTAACATGTAGATATTTTTTTTGAAGGATAGATCATTGTTGAAGCTGTTGTAAATGTGTCTCAAGCTCCAAAAAATTTTGTGGGATGGGTTACACAGCAGGTTCGCCGAGGTTTTGGAAACAAGGAGTTTACCACCCAAAAATTCTAGAATAATACTTTTAAAATGGGAGTATAAGAAAAAATCAGAAGAAGGGAGATTAAATTTTATTTTGAGAGTTTGGAAAGGAGAAAAAGTAGAAATCTCGTAGAGGTCCCCAATTTTCCTTAACCCTCTACTATTCCAATGATCCGGAATGCAGGAGTTATATAAGGCAGCAACAAAATTGATTGGAAAGTTTTTAACAAGAGAGAGTTTATCTACATTGGAGTCTCTAGAAAGATTCCCCCTCCCTCTCCTAGCAATTTTCTTCCAAGCTTCGATAGTCGCTTGAAAAATAGGGTGGGAAGGATCATGAGTGCATTTTTTAAAGAGATGTTTAAATAGCAAATCTCGGGGAGGGGAGTCGCCGTTCAGAAAGGTCTCCAAAATTAGCCATGCCGGGGGATTTGTAGAGTTAAGCCAATTTCTACTCTGCTTGATAAGGTTAGCATAATAATAGGCGGATATGTTAGGGAGACTCAGGCCTCCATTGCTTTTGTTTTTATATAAGATTTCAGCAGATATCCTCGCACGTTTTTTTTCCCAGATATAAGAGTTGATCTGGTTCTGTATTTTTTGGATGAAACAGAGGGGTATATTTAATGGTAAGTTACGAAAAAAATACAAGATTTTGGGGAGGACAAACATTTTAATGGATAGGACCCTACCCCACCATGACAAATCCTTTTTCAGGAGATTCGTCAGATCTCCTCGGACGACGTCATTAATTAAGTCTAAATTGGCAGAGAGAGTTGAATCGATAGATTTACCAACTACAATCCCCAAATAGGACAGATTGTCCTTGGCTGAATCAAAGGAAAATTTTGAATGTAAAGCTTCTCTCATCTGATGGTCCAAATTAATGTTTAAAAGTTTTGATTTTTTTTTATTAATCTTAAAGTAAGAGATCTGGGAGAATGAATCCAGAACTTCCAAGACCTTATTAACCGAATTTATTGGATCCAGCAAGGAAAGCATGACGTCATCCGCGAAGAGACTAATTTTGAATTCCCGAGAAGGAGCAGAGATCCCCTTAATGTCAGTGCTTTCTCTAATCTTCTGAGCCAAAGGCTCCATAGCCAAGACAAAAAGTAGGGGGGAGAGAGGGCAACCCTGTCTGGTCCCATTTGTAATGGGGATTGGGTGGGAAAGATAATTGTTGACATAAATTTTAGCTTGGGGGTTAGAATAAAGGGCCAAAATTGAGGAAAGAAAATTATTATTAAAACCAAATTTATTAAGAGTTAGTTTTAAATATAGCCAATTTAATCTATCGAATGCTTTTTCAGCATCTAATGCGAGCAAGGAGGTTGGAACCCTAACTGTATTAATCAATCTCAAAATATTCAAAATTCTTCTAGTGCCGTCAGTAGCTTGTCTCCCACCAACGAAGCCAATTTGGTCATCGTTGATGAGATTTGGGAGAATAGTTGAAAGACGATTGGCCAGAATTTTCGAATAAATTTTTATATCGGTATTGATTAGTGAGATAGGTCTATAATTCTTGACATTATCTCTCTCATCTTTTGACTTAGGAATCAAAGTGATGGTGGCCTCCAACATTTCTTGGGGGAAGGAGCAGTTTGAAGATGCCAAATTAAAGATTTTAGTAAGAGGAGGGGAAAGGAGTTCGCAAAAGGTCTTATAGTATTCGTTAATGAACCCATCTGGACCCGGGGCCTTGAAAGATTTAAGTTGCTTAATTGTATTCATAACTTCGAGGGAAGTAAAAGGTTCATTCAATGCCTCAAGATCCAGAGGGCTCAATTTGGGTAATTTAATTGAAGAGAGAAAATTGTTAATTTCTTCTGAGTTAGGTTGGGAAATTAAGGGATCAGATTTGATATTATAGAGTTTCTCATAAAATTCTGCGAACCGATCAGCTATATATTTCGGATGATAGAGCAATGATCCGTTAACATTTTTTATTTTATCAATTCTATTGTTCGCTCTATCTCACTCTCTTTGAATCTTCTTTATCATGCTAGGATTAACAGGAAAAAGCAAAGAATTTCAGAATTGCACCTTGCAATGTGGAGATATTACTGTTTGTGCATTTACAATATTCATTGATTTTTGCCATTGAAAAACATGTTTTTCATATACCAGAAATGTTTGAAGCTACTGACTGAATGAAAGGAGCTGGCATCTCACTCTCTTTGAATCTTCTTTATCATGCTAGGATTAACAGGAAAAAGCAAAGAATTTCAGAATTGCACCTTGCAATGTGGAGATATTACTGTTTGTGCATTTACAATATTCATTGATTTTTGCCATTGAAAAACATGTTTTTCATATACCAGAAATGTTTGAAGCTACTGACTGAATGAAAGGAGCTGGCATCTCACTCTCTTTGAATCTTCTTTATCATGCTAGGATTAACAGGAAAAAGCTAAAAATTTCAGAATTGCACCGTGCAATGTGGAGATATTACTGTTTGTGCATTTACAATATTCATTGATTTTTGCCATTGAAAAACGTTTTTCATATACCAGAAATGTTTGAAGCTACTGACTGAATGAAAGGAGCTGGCATCTCACTCTCTTTGAATCTTCTTTATCATGCTAGGATTAACAGGAAAAAGCTAAAAATTTCAGAATTGCACCGTGCAATATGGAGATATTACTGTTTGTGCATTTACAATATTCATTGATTTTTGCCATTGAAAAACGTTTTTCATATACCAGAAATGTTTGAAGCTACTGACTGAATGAAAGGAGCTGGCATCTCACTCTCTTTGAATCTTCTTTATCATGCTAGGATTAGCAGGAAAAAGCAAAAAATTTCAGAATTGCACCTTGCAATGTGGAGATATTACTGTTTGTGCATTTACAATATTCATTGATTTTTGCCATTGAAAAACATGTTTTTCATATACCAGAAATGTTTGAAGCTACTGACTGAATGAAAGGAGCTGGCATCTCACTCTGAATCTTCTTTATCATGCTAGGATTAACAGGAAAAAGCAAAAAATTTCAGAATTGCACCTTGCAATGTGGAGATATTACTGTTTGTGCATTTACAATATTCATTGATTTTTGCCATTGAAAAACATGTTTTTCATATACCAGAAATGTTTGAAGCTACTGACTGAATGAAAGGAGCTGGCATCTCACTCTCTTTGAATCTTCTTTATCATGCTAGGATTAACAGGAAAAAGCTAAAAATTTCAGAATTGCACCGTGCAATGTGGAGATATTACTGTTTGTGCATTTACAATATTCATTGATTTTTGCCATTGAAAAACATGTTTTTCATATACCAGAAATGTTTGAAGCTACTGACTGAATGAAAGGAGCTGGCATCTCACTCTCTTTGAATCTTCTTTATCATGCTAGGATTAGCAGGAAAAAGCAAAAAATTTCAGAATTGCACCTTGCAATGTGGAGATATTACTGTTTGTGCATTTACAATATTCATTGATTTTTGCCATTGAAAAACGTTTTTCATATACCAGAAATGTTTGAAGCTACTGACTGAATGAAAGGAGCTGGCATCTCACTCTCTTTGAATCTTCTTTATCATGATAGGATTAACAGGAAAAAGCTAAAAATTTCAGAATTGCACCGTGCAATGTGGAGATATTACTGTTTGTGCATTTACAATATTCATTGATTTTTGCCATTGAAAAACATGTTTTTCATATACCAGAAATGTTTGAAGCTACTGACTGAATGAAAGGAGCTGGCATCTCACTCTCTTTGAATCTTCTTTATCATGCTAGGATTAGCAGGAAAAAGCAAAAAATTTCAGAATTGCACCTTGCAATGTGGAGATATTACTGTTTGTGCATTTACAATATTCATTGATTTTTGCCATTGAAAAACATGTTTTTCATATACCAGAAATGTTTGAAGCTACTGACTGAATGAAAGGAGCTGGCATCTCACTCTCTTTGAATCTTCTTTATCATGCTAGGATTAACAGGAAAAAGCAAAGAATTTCAGAATTGCACCTTGCAATGTGGAGATATTACTGTTTGTGCATTTACAATATTCATTGATTTTTGCCATTGAAAAACATGTTTTTCATATACCAGAAATGTTTGAAGCTACTGACTGAATGAAAGGAGCTGGCATCTCACTCTCTTTGAATCTTCTTTATCATGCTAGGATTAACAGGAAAAAGCTAAAAATTTCAGAATTGCACCGTGCAATGTGGAGATATTACTGTTTGTGCATTTACAATATTCATTGATTTTTGCCATTGAAAAACATGTTTTTCATATACCAGAAATGTTTGAAGCTACTGACTGAATGAAAGGAGCTGGCATCTCACTCTCTTTGAATCTTCTTTATCATGCTAGGATTAGCAGGAAAAAGCAAAAAATTTCAGAATTGCACCTTGCAATGTGGAGATATTACTGTTTGTGCATTTACAATATTCATTGATTTTTGCCATTGAAAAACATGTTTTTCATATACCAGAAATGTTTGAAGCTACTGACTGAATGAAAGGAGCTGGCATCTCACTCTCTTTGAATCTTCTTTATCATGCTAGGATTAACAGGAAAAAGCTAAAAATTTCAGAATTGCACCGTGCAATGTGGAGATATTACTGTTTGTGCATTTACAATATTCATTGATTTTTGCCATTGAAAAACATGTTTTTCATATACCAGAAATGTTTGAAGCTACTGACTGAATGAAAGGAGCTGGCATCTCACTCTCTTTGAATCTTCTTTATCATGCTAGGATTAGCAGGAAAAAGCAAAAAATTTCAGAATTGCACCTTGCAATGTGGAGATATTACTGTTTGTGCATTTACAATATTCATTGATTTTTGCCATTGAAAAACATGTTTTTCATATACCAGAAATGTTTGAAGCTACTGACTGAATGAAAGGAGCTGGCATCTCACTCTCTTTGAATCTTCTTTATCATGCTAGGATTAACAGGAAAAAGCAAAGAATTTCAGAATTGCACCTTGCAATGTGGAGATATTACTGTTTGTGCATTTACAATATTCATTGATTTTTGCCATTGAAAAACATGTTTTTCATATACCAGAAATGTTTGAAGCTACTGACTGAATGAAAGGAGCTGGCATCTCACTCTCTTTGAATCTTCTTTATCATGCTAGGATTAACAGGAAAAAGCTAAAAATTTCAGAATTGCACCGTGCAATGTGGAGATATTACTGTTTGTGCATTTACAATATTCATTGATTTTTGCCATTGAAAAACATGTTTTTCATATACCAGAAATGTTTGAAGCTACTGACTGAATGAAAGGAGCTGGCATCTCACTCTCTTTGAATCTTCTTTATCATGCTAGGATTAGCAGGAAAAAGCAAAAAATTTCAGAATTGCACCTTGCAATGTGGAGATATTACTGTTTGTGCATTTACAATATTCATTGATTTTTGCCATTGAAAAACATGTTTTTCATATACCAGAAATGTTTGAAGCTACTGACTGAATGAAAGGAGCTGGCATCTCACTCTCTTTGAATCTTCTTTATCATGCTAGGATTAACAGGAAAAAGCTAAAAATTTCAGAATTGCACCGTGCAATGTGGAGATATTACTGTTTGTGCATTTACAATATTCATTGATTTTTGCCATTGAAAAACATGTTTTTCATATACCAGAAATGTTTGAAGCTACTGACTGAATGAAAGGAGCTGGCATCTCACTCTCTTTGAATCTTCTTTATCATGCTAGGATTAGCAGGAAAAAGCAAAAAATTTCAGAATTGCACCTTGCAATGTGGAGATATTACTGTTTGTGCATTTACAATATTCATTGATTTTTGCCATTGAAAAACATGTTTTTCATATACCAGAAATGTTTGAAGCTACTGACTGAATGAAAGGAGCTGGCATCTCACTCTCTTTGAATCTTCTTTATCATGCTAGGATTAACAGGAAAAAGCAAAAAATTTCAGAATTGCACCTTGCAATGTGGAGATATTACTGTTTGTGCATTTACAATATTCATTGATTTTTGCCATTGAAAAACATGTTTTTCATATACCAGAAATGTTTGAAGCTACTGACTGAATGAAAGGAGCTGGCATCTCACTCTCTTTGAATCTTCTTTATCATGCTAGGATTAACAGGAAAAAGCTAAAAATTTCAGAATTGCACCGTGCAATGTGGAGATATTACTGTTTGTGCATTTACAATATTCATTGATTTTTGCCATTGAAAAACATGTTTTTCATATACCAGAAATGTTTGAAGCTACTGACTGAATGAAAGGAGCTGGCATCTCACTCTCTTTGAATCTTCTTTATCATGCTAGGATTAGCAGGAAAAAGCAAAAAATTTCAGAATTGCACCTTGCAATGTGGAGATATTACTGTTTGTGCATTTACAATATTCATTGATTTTTGCCATTGAAAAACATGTTTTTCATATACCAGAAATGTTTGAAGCTACTGACTGAATGAAAGGAGCTGGCATCTCACTCTCTTTGAATCTTCTTTATCATGCTAGGATTAACAGGAAAAAGCTAAAAATTTCAGAATTGCACCGTGCAATGTGGAGATATTACTGTTTGTGCATTTACAATATTCATTGATTTTTGCCATTGAAAAACATGTTTTTCATATACCAGAAATGTTTGAAGCTACTGACTGAATGAAAGGAGCTGGCATCTCACTCTCTTTGAATCTTCTTTATCATGCTAGGATTAGCAGGAAAAAGCAAAAAATTTCAGAATTGCACCTTGCAATGTGGAGATATTACTGTTTGTGCATTTACAATATTCATTGATTTTTGCCATTGAAAAACATGTTTTTCATATACCAGAAATGTTTGAAGCTACTGACTGAATGAAAGGAGCTGGCATCTCACTCTCTTTGAATCTTCTTTATCATGCTAGGATTAACAGGAAAAAGCAAAGAATTTCAGAATTGCACCTTGCAATGTGGAGATATTACTGTTTGTGCATTTACAATATTCATTGATTTTTGCCATTGAAAAACATGTTTTTCATATACCAGAAATGTTTGAAGCTACTGACTGAATGAAAGGAGCTGGCATCTCACTCTCTTTGAATCTTCTTTATCATGCTAGGATTAACAGGAAAAAGCTAAAAATTTCAGAATTGCACCGTGCAATGTGGAGATATTACTGTTTGTGCATTTACAATATTCATTGATTTTTGCCATTGAAAAACATGTTTTTCATATACCAGAAATGTTTGAAGCTACTGACTGAATGAAAGGAGCTGGCATCTCACTCTCTTTGAATCTTCTTTATCATGCTAGGATTAGCAGGAAAAAGCAAAAAATTTCAGAATTGCACCTTGCAATGTGGAGATATTACTGTTTGTGCATTTACAATATTCATTGATTTTTGCCATTGAAAAACGTTTTTCATATACCAGAAATGTTTGAAGCTACTGACTGAATGAAAGGAGCTGGCATCTCACTCTATTTGAATCTTCTTTATCATGCTAGGATTAACAGGAAAAAGCTAAAAATTTCAGAATTGCACCGTGCAATGTGGAGATATTACTGTTTGTGCATTTACAATATTCATTGATTTTTGCCATTGAAAAACATGTTTTTCATATACCAGAAATGTTTGAAGCTACTGACTGAATGAAAGGAGCTGGCATCTCACTCTCTTTGAATCTTCTTTATCATGCTAGGATTAGCAGGAAAAAGCAAAAAATTTCAGAATTGCACCTTGCAATGTGGAGATATTACTGTTTGTGCATTTACAATATTCATTGATTTTTGCCATTGAAAAACATGTTTTTCATATACCAGAAATGTTTGAAGCTACTGACTGAATGAAAGGAGCTGGCATCTCACTCTCTTTGAATCTTCTTTATCATGCTAGGATTAACAGGAAATAGCAAAAAATTTCAGAATTGCACCTTGCAATGTGCAGATATTACTGTTTGTGCATTTACAATATTCATTGATTTTTGCCATTGAAAAGCATGTTTTTCATATACCAGAAATGTTTGAAGCTACTGACTGAATGAAAGGAGCTGGCATCTCACTCTCTTTGAATCTTCTTTATCATGCTAGGATTAACAGGAAAAAGCTAAAAATTTCAGAATTGCACCGTGCAATGTGGAGATATTACTGTTTGTGCATTTACAATATTCATTGATTTTTGCCATTGAAAAACATGTTTTTCATATACCAGAAATGTTTGAAGCTACTGACTGAATGAAAGGAGCTGGCATCTCACTCTCTTTGAATCTTCTTTATCATGCTAGGATTAACAGGAAAAAGCAAAAAATTTCAGAATTGCACCTTGCAATGTGGAGATATTACTGTTTGTCCATTTACAATATTCATTGATTTTTGCCATTGAAAAACGTTTTTCATATACCAGAAATGTTTGAAGCTACTGACTGAATGAAAGGAGCTGGCATCTCACTCTCTTTGAATCTTCTTTATCATGCTAGGATTAACAGGAAAAAGCTAAAAATTTCAGAATTGCACCGTGCAATGTGGAGATATTACTGTTTGTGCATTTACAATATTCATTGATTTTTGCCATTGAAAAACATGTTTTTCATATACCAGAAATGTTTGAAGCTACTGACTGAATGAAAGGAGCTGGCATCTCACTCTCTTTGAATCTTCTTTATCATGCTAGGATTAGCAGGAAAAAGCAAAAAATTTCAGAATTGCACCTTGCAATGTGGAGATATTACTGTTTGTGCATTTACAATATTCATTGATTTTTGCCATTGAAAAACGTTTTTCATATACCAGAAATGTTTGAAGCTACTGACTGAATGAAAGGAGCTGGCATCTCACTCTCTTTGAATCTTCTTTATCATGCTAGGATTAACAGGAAAAAGCTAAAAATTTCAGAATTGCACCGTGCAATGTGGAGATATTACTGTTTGTGCATTTACAATATTCATTGATTTTTGCCATTGAAAAACATGTTTTTCATATACCAGAAATGTTTGAAGCTACTGACTGAATGAAAGGAGCTGGCATCTCACTCTCTTTGAATCTTCTTTATCATGCTAGGATTAGCAGGAAAAAGCAAAAAATTTCAGAATTGCACCTTGCAATGTGGAGATATTACTGTTTGTGCATTTACAATATTCATTGATTTTTGCCATTGAAAAACATGTTTTTCATATACCAGAAATGTTTGAAGCTACTGACTGAATGAAAGGAGCTGGCATCTCACTCTCTTTGAATCTTCTTTATCATGCTAGGATTAGCAGGAAAAAGCAAAAAATTTCAGAATTGCACCTTGCAATGTGGAGATATTACTGTTTGTGCATTTACAATATTCATTGATTTTTGCCATTGAAAAACATGTTTTTCATATACCAGAAATGTTTGAAGCTACTGACTGAATGAAAGGAGCTGGCATCTCACTCTCTTTGAATCTTCTTTATCATGCTAGGATTAACAGGAAAAAGCAAAGAATTTCAGAATTGCACCTTGCAATGTGGAGATATTACTGTTTGTGCATTTACAATATTCATTGATTTTTGCCATTGAAAAACATGTTTTTCATATACCAGAAATGTTTGAAGCTACTGACTGAATGAAAGGAGCTGGCATCTCACTCTCTTTGAATCTTCTTTATCATGCTAGGATTAACAGGAAAAAGCTAAAAATTTCAGAATTGCACCGTGCAATGTGGAGATATTACTGTTTGTGCATTTACAATATTCATTGATTTTTGCCATTGAAAAACATGTTTTTCATATACCAGAAATGTTTGAAGCTACTGACTGAATGAAAGGAGCTGGCATCTCACTCTCTTTGAATCTTCTTTATCATGCTAGGATTAGCAGGAAAAAGCAAAAAATTTCAGAATTGCACCTTGCAATGTGGAGATATTACTGTTTGTGCATTTACAATATTCATTGATTTTTGCCATTGAAAAACATGTTTTTCATATACCAGAAATGTTTGAAGCTACTGACTGAATGAAAGGAGCTGGCATCTCACTCTCTTTGAATCTTCTTTATCATGCTAGGATTAACAGGAAAAAGCTAAAAATTTCAGAATTGCACCGTGCAATGTGGAGATATTACTGTTTGTGCATTTACAATATTCATTGATTTTTGCCATTGAAAAACATGTTTTTCATATACCAGAAATGTTTGAAGCTACTGACTGAATGAAAGGAGCTGGCATCTCACTCTCTTTGAATCTTCTTTATCATGCTAGGATTAGCAGGAAAAAGCAAAAAATTTCAGAATTGCACCTTGCAATGTGGAGATATTACTGTTTGTGCATTTACAATATTCATTGATTTTTGCCATTGAAAAACATGTTTTTCATATACCAGAAATGTTTGAAGCTACTGACTGAATGAAAGGAGCTGGCATCTCACTCTCTTTGAATCTTCTTTATCATGCTAGGATTAACAGGAAAAAGCAAAAAATTTCAGAATTGCACCTTGCAATGTGGAGATATTACTGTTTGTCCATTTACAATATTCATTGATTTTTGCCATTGAAAAACGTTTTTCATATACCAGAAATGTTTGAAGCTACTGACTGAATGAAAGGAGCTGGCATCTCACTCTCTTTGAATCTTCTTTATCATGCTAGGATTAACAGGAAAAAGCTAAAAATTTCAGAATTGCACCGTGCAATGTGGAGATATTACTGTTTGTGCATTTACAATATTCATTGATTTTTGCCATTGAAAAACATGTTTTTCATATACCAGAAATGTTTGAAGCTACTGACTGAATGAAAGGAGCTGGCATCTCACTCTCTTTGAATCTTCTTTATCATGCTAGGATTAGCAGGAAAAAGCAAAAAATTTCAGAATTGCACCTTGCAATGTGGAGATATTACTGTTTGTGCATTTACAATATTCATTGATTTTTGCCATTGAAAAACGTTTTTCATATACCAGAAATGTTTGAAGCTACTGACTGAATGAAAGGAGCTGGCATCTCACTCTCTTTGAATCTTCTTTATCATGCTAGGATTAACAGGAAAAAGCTAAAAATTTCAGAATTGCACCGTGCAATGTGGAGATATTACTGTTTGTGCATTTACAATATTCATTGATTTTTGCCATTGAAAAACATGTTTTTCATATACCAGAAATGTTTGAAGCTACTGACTGAATGAAAGGAGCTGGCATCTCACTCTCTTTGAATCTTCTTTATCATGCTAGGATTAGCAGGAAAAAGCAAAAAATTTCAGAATTGCACCTTGCAATGTGGAGATATTACTGTTTGTGCATTTACAATATTCATTGATTTTTGCCATTGAAAAACATGTTTTTCATATACCAGAAATGTTTGAAGCTACTGACTGAATGAAAGGAGCTGGCATCTCACTCTCTTTGAATCTTCTTTATCATGCTAGGATTAGCAGGAAAAAGCAAAAAATTTCAGAATTGCACCTTGCAATGTGGAGATATTACTGTTTGTGCATTTACAATATTCATTGATTTTTGCCATTGAAAAACATGTTTTTCATATACCAGAAATGTTTGAAGCTACTGACTGAATGAAAGGAGCTGGCATCTCACTCTCTTTGAATCTTCTTTATCATGCTAGGATTAACAGGAAAAAGCAAAGAATTTCAGAATTGCACCTTGCAATGTGGAGATATTACTGTTTGTGCATTTACAATATTCATTGATTTTTGCCATTGAAAAACATGTTTTTCATATACCAGAAATGTTTGAAGCTACTGACTGAATGAAAGGAGCTGGCATCTCACTCTCTTTGAATCTTCTTTATCATGCTAGGATTAACAGGAAAAAGCTAAAAATTTCAAAATTGCACCGTGCAATGTGGAGATATTACTGTTTGTGCATTTACAATATTCATTGATTTTTGCCATTGAAAAACATGTTTTTCATATACCAGAAATGTTTGAAGCTACTGACTGAATGAAAGGAGCTGGCATCTCACTCTCTTTGAATCTTCTTTATCATGCTAGGATTAACAGGAAAAAGCAAAGAATTTCAGAATTGCACCTTGCAATGTGGAGATATTACTGTTTGTGCATTTACAATATTCATTGATTTTTGCCATTGAAAAACATGTTTTTCATATACCAGAAATGTTTGAAGCTACTGACTGAATGAAAGGAGCTGGCATCTCACTCTCTTTGAATCTTCTTTATCATGCTAGGATTAACAGGAAAAAGCTAAAAATTTCAGAATTGCACCGTGCAATGTGGAGATATTACTGTTTGTGCATTTACAATATTCATTGATTTTTGCCATTGAAAAACATGTTTTTCATATACCAGAAATGTTTGAAGCTACTGACTGAATGAAAGGAGCTGGCATCTCACTCTCTTTGAATCTTCTTTATCATGCTAGGATTAGCAGGAAAAAGCAAAAAATTTCAGAATTGCACCTTGCAATGTGGAGATATTACTGTTTGTGCATTTACAATATTCATTGATTTTTGCCATTGAAAAACATGTTTTTCATATACCAGAAATGTTTGAAGCTACTGACTGAATGAAAGGAGCTGGCATCTCACTCTCTTTGAATCTTCTTTATCATGCTAGGATTAACAGGAAAAAGCTAAAAATTTCAGAATTGCACCGTGCAATGTGGAGATATTACTGTTTGTGCATTTACAATATTCATTGATTTTTGCCATTGAAAAACATGTTTTTCATATACCAGAAATGTTTGAAGCTACTGACTGAATGAAAGGAGCTGGCATCTCACTCTCTTTGAATCTTCTTTATCATGCTAGGATTAGCAGGAAAAAGCAAAAAATTTCAGAATTGCACCTTGCAATGTGGAGATATTACTGTTTGTGCATTTACAATATTCATTGATTTTTGCCATTGAAAAACATGTTTTTCATATACCAGAAATGTTTGAAGCTACTGACTGAATGAAAGGAGCTGGCATCTCACTCTCTTTGAATCTTCTTTATCATGCTAGGATTAACAGGAAAAAGCAAAGAATTTCAGAATTGCACCTTGCAATGTGGAGATATTACTGTTTGTGCATTTACAATATTCATTGATTTTTGCCATTGAAAAACATGTTTTTCATATACCAGAAATGTTTGAAGCTACTGACTGAATGAAAGGAGCTGGCATCTCACTCTCTTTGAATCTTCTTTATCATGCTAGGATTAACAGGAAAAAGCTAAAAATTTCAGAATTGCACCGTGCAATGTGGAGATATTACTGTTTGTGCATTTACAATATTCATTGATTTTTGCCATTGAAAAACATGTTTTTCATATACCAGAAATGTTTGAAGCTACTGACTGAATGAAAGGAGCTGGCATCTCACTCTCTTTGAATCTTCTTTATCATGCTAGGATTAGCAGGAAAAAGCAAAAAATTTCAGAATTGCACCTTGCAATGTGGAGATATTACTGTTTGTGCATTTACAATATTCATTGATTTTTGCCATTGAAAAACATGTTTTTCATATACCAGAAATGTTTGAAGCTACTGACTGAATGAAAGGAGCTGGCATCTCACTCTCTTTGAATCTTCTTTATCATGCTAGGATTAACAGGAAAAAGCTAAAAATTTCAGAATTGCACCGTGCAATGTGGAGATATTACTGTTTGTGCATTTACAATATTCATTGATTTTTGCCATTGAAAAACATGTTTTTCATATACCAGAAATGTTTGAAGCTACTGACTGAATGAAAGGAGCTGGCATCTCACTCTCTTTGAATCTTCTTTATCATGCTAGGATTAGCAGGAAAAAGCAAAAAATTTCAGAATTGCACCTTGCAATGTGGAGATATTACTGTTTGTGCATTTACAATATTCATTGATTTTTGCCATTGAAAAACATGTTTTTCATATACCAGAAATGTTTGAAGCTACTGACTGAATGAAAGGAGCTGGCATCTCACTCTCTTTGAATCTTCTTTATCATGCTAGGATTAACAGGAAAAAGCAAAAAATTTCAGAATTGCACCTTGCAATGTGGAGATATTACTGTTTGTGCATTTACAATATTCATTGATTTTTGCCATTGAAAAACATGTTTTTCATATACCAGAAATGTTTGAAGCTACTGACTGAATGAAAGGAGCTGGCATCTCACTCTCTTTGAATCTTCTTTATCATGCTAGGATTAACAGGAAAAAGCTAAAAATTTCAGAATTGCACCGTGCAATGTGGAGATATTACTGTTTGTGCATTTACAATATTCATTGATTTTTGCCATTGAAAAACATGTTTTTCATATACCAGAAATGTTTGAAGCTACTGACTGAATGAAAGGAGCTGGCATCTCACTCTCTTTGAATCTTCTTTATCATGCTAGGATTAGCAGGAAAAAGCAAAAAATTTCAGAATTGCACCTTGCAATGTGGAGATATTACTGTTTGTGCATTTACAATATTCATTGATTTTTGCCATTGAAAAACATGTTTTTCATATACCAGAAATGTTTGAAGCTACTGACTGAATGAAAGGAGCTGGCATCTCACTCTCTTTGAATCTTCTTTATCATGCTAGGATTAACAGGAAAAAGCTAAAAATTTCAGAATTGCACCGTGCAATGTGGAGATATTACTGTTTGTGCATTTACAATATTCATTGATTTTTGCCATTGAAAAACATGTTTTTCATATACCAGAAATGTTTGAAGCTACTGACTGAATGAAAGGAGCTGGCATCTCACTCTCTTTGAATCTTCTTTATCATGCTAGGATTAGCAGGAAAAAGCAAAAAATTTCAGAATTGCACCTTGCAATGTGGAGATATTACTGTTTGTGCATTTACAATATTCATTGATTTTTGCCATTGAAAAACATGTTTTTCATATACCAGAAATGTTTGAAGCTACTGACTGAATGAAAGGAGCTGGCATCTCACTCTCTTTGAATCTTCTTTATCATGCTAGGATTAACAGGAAAAAGCAAAGAATTTCAGAATTGCACCTTGCAATGTGGAGATATTACTGTTTGTGCATTTACAATATTCATTGATTTTTGCCATTGAAAAACATGTTTTTCATATACCAGAAATGTTTGAAGCTACTGACTGAATGAAAGGAGCTGGCATCTCACTCTCTTTGAATCTTCTTTATCATGCTAGGATTAACAGGAAAAAGCTAAAAATTTCAGAATTGCACCGTGCAATGTGGAGATATTACTGTTTGTGCATTTACAATATTCATTGATTTTTGCCATTGAAAAACATGTTTTTCATATACCAGAAATGTTTGAAGCTACTGACTGAATGAAAGGAGCTGGCATCTCACTCTCTTTGAATCTTCTTTATCATGCTAGGATTAGCAGGAAAAAGCAAAAAATTTCAGAATTGCACCTTGCAATGTGGAGATATTACTGTTTGTGCATTTACAATATTCATTGATTTTTGCCATTGAAAAACGTTTTTCATATACCAGAAATGTTTGAAGCTACTGACTGAATGAAAGGAGCTGGCATCTCACTCTATTTGAATCTTCTTTATCATGCTAGGATTAACAGGAAAAAGCTAAAAATTTCAGAATTGCACCGTGCAATGTGGAGATATTACTGTTTGTGCATTTACAATATTCATTGATTTTTGCCATTGAAAAACATGTTTTTCATATACCAGAAATGTTTGAAGCTACTGACTGAATGAAAGGAGCTGGCATCTCACTCTCTTTGAATCTTCTTTATCATGCTAGGATTAGCAGGAAAAAGCAAAAAATTTCAGAATTGCACCTTGCAATGTGGAGATATTACTGTTTGTGCATTTACAATATTCATTGATTTTTGCCATTGAAAAACATGTTTTTCATATACCAGAAATGTTTGAAGCTACTGACTGAATGAAAGGAGCTGGCATCTCACTCTCTTTGAATCTTCTTTATCATGCTAGGATTAACAGGAAAAAGCAAAAAATTTCAGAATTGCACCTTGCAATGTGCAGATATTACTGTTTGTGCATTTACAATATTCATTGATTTTTGCCATTGAAAAGCATGTTTTTCATATACCAGAAATGTTTGAAGCTACTGACTGAATGAAAGGAGCTGGCATCTCACTCTCTTTGAATCTTCTTTATCATGCTAGGATTAACAGGAAAAAGCTAAAAATTTCAGAATTGCACCGTGCAATGTGGAGATATTACTGTTTGTGCATTTACAATATTCATTGATTTTTGCCATTGAAAAACATGTTTTTCATATACCAGAAATGTTTGAAGCTACTGACTGAATGAAAGGAGCTGGCATCTCACTCTCTTTGAATCTTCTTTATCATGCTAGGATTAACAGGAAAAAGCAAAAAATTTCAGAATTGCACCTTGCAATGTGGAGATATTACTGTTTGTCCATTTACAATATTCATTGATTTTTGCCATTGAAAAACGTTTTTCATATACCAGAAATGTTTGAAGCTACTGACTGAATGAAAGGAGCTGGCATCTCACTCTCTTTGAATCTTCTTTATCATGCTAGGATTAACAGGAAAAAGCTAAAAATTTCAGAATTGCACCGTGCAATGTGGAGATATTACTGTTTGTGCATTTACAATATTCATTGATTTTTGCCATTGAAAAACATGTTTTTCATATACCAGAAATGTTTGAAGCTACTGACTGAATGAAAGGAGCTGGCATCTCACTCTCTTTGAATCTTCTTTATCATGCTAGGATTAGCAGGAAAAAGCAAAAAATTTCAGAATTGCACCTTGCAATGTGGAGATATTACTGTTTGTGCATTTACAATATTCATTGATTTTTGCCATTGAAAAACGTTTTTCATATACCAGAAATGTTTGAAGCTACTGACTGAATGAAAGGAGCTGGCATCTCACTCTCTTTGAATCTTCTTTATCATGCTAGGATTAACAGGAAAAAGCTAAAAATTTCAGAATTGCACCGTGCAATGTGGAGATATTACTGTTTGTGCATTTACAATATTCATTGATTTTTGCCATTGAAAAACATGTTTTTCATATACCAGAAATGTTTGAAGCTACTGACTGAATGAAAGGAGCTGGCATCTCACTCTCTTTGAATCTTCTTTATCATGCTAGGATTAGCAGGAAAAAGCAAAAAATTTCAGAATTGCACCTTGCAATGTGGAGATATTACTGTTTGTGCATTTACAATATTCATTGATTTTTGCCATTGAAAAACATGTTTTTCATATACCAGAAATGTTTGAAGCTACTGACTGAATGAAAGGAGCTGGCATCTCACTCTCTTTGAATCTTCTTTATCATGCTAGGATTAGCAGGAAAAAGCAAAAAATTTCAGAATTGCACCTTGCAATGTGGAGATATTACTGTTTGTGCATTTACAATATTCATTGATTTTTGCCATTGAAAAACATGTTTTTCATATACCAGAAATGTTTGAAGCTACTGACTGAATGAAAGGAGCTGGCATCTCACTCTCTTTGAATCTTCTTTATCATGCTAGGATTAACAGGAAAAAGCAAAGAATTTCAGAATTGCACCTTGCAATGTGGAGATATTACTGTTTGTGCATTTACAATATTCATTGATTTTTGCCATTGAAAAACATGTTTTTCATATACCAGAAATGTTTGAAGCTACTGACTGAATGAAAGGAGCTGGCATCTCACTCTCTTTGAATCTTCTTTATCATGCTAGGATTAACAGGAAAAAGCTAAAAATTTCAGAATTGCACCGTGCAATGTGGAGATATTACTGTTTGTGCATTTACAATATTCATTGATTTTTGCCATTGAAAAACATGTTTTTCATATACCAGAAATGTTTGAAGCTACTGACTGAATGAAAGGAGCTGGCATCTCACTCTCTTTGAATCTTCTTTATCATGCTAGGATTAGCAGGAAAAAGCAAAAAATTTCAGAATTGCACCTTGCAATGTGGAGATATTACTGTTTGTGCATTTACAATATTCATTGATTTTTGCCATTGAAAAACATGTTTTTCATATACCAGAAATGTTTGAAGCTACTGACTGAATGAAAGGAGCTGGCATCTCACTCTCTTTGAATCTTCTTTATCATGCTAGGATTAACAGGAAAAAGCTAAAAATTTCAGAATTGCACCGTGCAATGTGGAGATATTACTGTTTGTGCATTTACAATATTCATTGATTTTTGCCATTGAAAAACATGTTTTTCATATACCAGAAATGTTTGAAGCTACTGACTGAATGAAAGGAGCTGGCATCTCACTCTCTTTGAATCTTCTTTATCATGCTAGGATTAGCAGGAAAAAGCAAAAAATTTCAGAATTGCACCTTGCAATGTGGAGATATTACTGTTTGTGCATTTACAATATTCATTGATTTTTGCCATTGAAAAACATGTTTTTCATATACCAGAAATGTTTGAAGCTACTGACTGAATGAAAGGAGCTGGCATCTCACTCTCTTTGAATCTTCTTTATCATGCTAGGATTAACAGGAAAAAGCAAAAAATTTCAGAATTGCACCTTGCAATGTGGAGATATTACTGTTTGTCCATTTACAATATTCATTGATTTTTGCCATTGAAAAACGTTTTTCATATACCAGAAATGTTTGAAGCTACTGACTGAATGAAAGGAGCTGGCATCTCACTCTCTTTGAATCTTCTTTATCATGCTAGGATTAACAGGAAAAAGCTAAAAATTTCAGAATTGCACCGTGCAATGTGGAGATATTACTGTTTGTGCATTTACAATATTCATTGATTTTTGCCATTGAAAAACATGTTTTTCATATACCAGAAATGTTTGAAGCTACTGACTGAATGAAAGGAGCTGGCATCTCACTCTCTTTGAATCTTCTTTATCATGCTAGGATTAGCAGGAAAAAGCAAAAAATTTCAGAATTGCACCTTGCAATGTGGAGATATTACTGTTTGTGCATTTACAATATTCATTGATTTTTGCCATTGAAAAACGTTTTTCATATACCAGAAATGTTTGAAGCTACTGACTGAATGAAAGGAGCTGGCATCTCACTCTCTTTGAATCTTCTTTATCATGCTAGGATTAACAGGAAAAAGCTAAAAATTTCAGAATTGCACCGTGCAATGTGGAGATATTACTGTTTGTGCATTTACAATATTCATTGATTTTTGCCATTGAAAAACATGTTTTTCATATACCAGAAATGTTTGAAGCTACTGACTGAATGAAAGGAGCTGGCATCTCACTCTCTTTGAATCTTCTTTATCATGCTAGGATTAGCAGGAAAAAGCAAAAAATTTCAGAATTGCACCTTGCAATGTGGAGATATTACTGTTTGTGCATTTACAATATTCATTGATTTTTGCCATTGAAAAACATGTTTTTCATATACCAGAAATGTTTGAAGCTACTGACTGAATGAAAGGAGCTGGCATCTCACTCTCTTTGAATCTTCTTTATCATGCTAGGATTAGCAGGAAAAAGCAAAAAATTTCAGAATTGCACCTTGCAATGTGGAGATATTACTGTTTGTGCATTTACAATATTCATTGATTTTTGCCATTGAAAAACATGTTTTTCATATACCAGAAATGTTTGAAGCTACTGACTGAATGAAAGGAGCTGGCATCTCACTCTCTTTGAATCTTCTTTATCATGCTAGGATTAACAGGAAAAAGCAAAGAATTTCAGAATTGCACCTTGCAATGTGGAGATATTACTGTTTGTGCATTTACAATATTCATTGATTTTTGCCATTGAAAAACATGTTTTTCATATACCAGAAATGTTTGAAGCTACTGACTGAATGAAAGGAGCTGGCATCTCACTCTCTTTGAATCTTCTTTATCATGCTAGGATTAACAGGAAAAAGCTAAAAATTTCAGAATTGCACCGTGCAATGTGGAGATATTACTGTTTGTGCATTTACAATATTCATTGATTTTTGCCATTGAAAAACATGTTTTTCATATACCAGAAATGTTTGAAGCTACTGACTGAATGAAAGGAGCTGGCATCTCACTCTCTTTGAATCTTCTTTATCATGCTAGGATTAGCAGGAAAAAGCAAAAAATTTCAGAATTGCACCTTGCAATGTGGAGATATTACTGTTTGTGCATTTACAATATTCATTGATTTTTGCCATTGAAAAACATGTTTTTCATATACCAGAAATGTTTGAAGCTACTGACTGAATGAAAGGAGCTGGCATCTCACTCTCTTTGAATCTTCTTTATCATGCTAGGATTAACAGGAAAAAGCTAAAAATTTCAGAATTGCACCGTGCAATGTGGAGATATTACTGTTTGTGCATTTACAATATTCATTGATTTTTGCCATTGAAAAACATGTTTTTCATATACCAGAAATGTTTGAAGCTACTGACTGAATGAAAGGAGCTGGCATCTCACTCTCTTTGAATCTTCTTTATCATGCTAGGATTAGCAGGAAAAAGCAAAAAATTTCAGAATTGCACCTTGCAATGTGGAGATATTACTGTTTGTGCATTTACAATATTCATTGATTTTTGCCATTGAAAAACATGTTTTTCATATACCAGAAATGTTTGAAGCTACTGACTGAATGAAAGGAGCTGGCATCTCACTCTCTTTGAATCTTCTTTATCATGCTAGGATTAACAGGAAAAAGCAAAAAATTTCAGAATTGCACCTTGCAATGTGGAGATATTACTGTTTGTGCATTTACAATATTCATTGATTTTTGCCATTGAAAAACATGTTTTTCATATACCAGAAATGTTTGAAGCTACTGACTGAATGAAAGGAGCTGGCATCTCACTCTCTTTGAATCTTCTTTATCATGCTAGGATTAACAGGAAAAAGCTAAAAATTTCAGAATTGCACCGTGCAATGTGGAGATATTACTGTTTGTGCATTTACAATATTCATTGATTTTTGCCATTGAAAAACATGTTTTTCATATACCAGAAATGTTTGAAGCTACTGACTGAATGAAAGGAGCTGGCATCTCACTCTCTTTGAATCTTCTTTATCATGCTAGGATTAGCAGGAAAAAGCAAAAAATTTCAGAATTGCACCTTGCAATGTGGAGATATTACTGTTTGTGCATTTACAATATTCATTGATTTTTGCCATTGAAAAACATGTTTTTCATATACCAGAAATGTTTGAAGCTACTGACTGAATGAAAGGAGCTGGCATCTCACTCTCTTTGAATCTTCTTTATCATGCTAGGATTAACAGGAAAAAGCTAAAAATTTCAGAATTGCACCGTGCAATGTGGAGATATTACTGTTTGTGCATTTACAATATTCATTGATTTTTGCCATTGAAAAACATGTTTTTCATATACCAGAAATGTTTGAAGCTACTGACTGAATGAAAGGAGCTGGCATCTCACTCTCTTTGAATCTTCTTTATCATGCTAGGATTAGCAGGAAAAAGCAAAAAATTTCAGAATTGCACCTTGCAATGTGGAGATATTACTGTTTGTGCATTTACAATATTCATTGATTTTTGCCATTGAAAAACATGTTTTTCATATACCAGAAATGTTTGAAGCTACTGACTGAATGAAAGGAGCTGGCATCTCACTCTCTTTGAATCTTCTTTATCATGCTAGGATTAACAGGAAAAAGCAAAGAATTTCAGAATTGCACCTTGCAATGTGGAGATATTACTGTTTGTGCATTTACAATATTCATTGATTTTTGCCATTGAAAAACATGTTTTTCATATACCAGAAATGTTTGAAGCTACTGACTGAATGAAAGGAGCTGGCATCTCACTCTCTTTGAATCTTCTTTATCATGCTAGGATTAACAGGAAAAAGCTAAAAATTTCAGAATTGCACCGTGCAATGTGGAGATATTACTGTTTGTGCATTTACAATATTCATTGATTTTTGCCATTGAAAAACATGTTTTTCATATACCAGAAATGTTTGAAGCTACTGACTGAATGAAAGGAGCTGGCATCTCACTCTCTTTGAATCTTCTTTATCATGCTAGGATTAGCAGGAAAAAGCAAAAAATTTCAGAATTGCACCTTGCAATGTGGAGATATTACTGTTTGTGCATTTACAATATTCATTGATTTTTGCCATTGAAAAACGTTTTTCATATACCAGAAATGTTTGAAGCTACTGACTGAATGAAAGGAGCTGGCATCTCACTCTATTTGAATCTTCTTTATCATGCTAGGATTAACAGGAAAAAGCTAAAAATTTCAGAATTGCACCGTGCAATGTATAGATATTACTGTTTGTGCATTTACAATATTCATTGATTTTTGCCATTGAAAAACATGTTTTTCATATACCAGAAATGTTTGAAGCTACTGACTGAATGAAAGGAGCTGGCATCTCACTCTCTTTGAATCTTCTTTATCATGCTAGGATTAGCAGGAAAAAGCAAAAAATTTCAGAATTGCACCTTGCAATGTGGAGATATTACTGTTTGTGCATTTACAATATTCATTGATTTTTGCCATTGAAAAACATGTTTTTCATATACCAGAAATGTTTGAAGCTACTGACTGAATGAAAGGAGCTGGCATCTCACTCTCTTTGAATCTTCTTTATCATGCTAGGATTAACAGGAAAAAGCAAAAAATTTCAGAATTGCACCTTGCAATGTGCAGATATTACTGTTTGTGCATTTACAATATTCATTGATTTTTGCCATTGAAAAGCATGTTTTTCATATACCAGAAATGTTTGAAGCTACTGACTGAATGAAAGGAGCTGGCATCTCACTCTCTTTGAATCTTCTTTATCATGCTAGGATTAACAGGAAAAAGCTAAAAATTTCAGAATTGCACCGTGCAATGTGGAGATATTACTGTTTGTGCATTTACAATATTCATTGATTTTTGCCATTGAAAAACATGTTTTTCATATACCAGAAATGTTTGAAGCTACTGACTGAATGAAAGGAGCTGGCATCTCACTCTCTTTGAATCTTCTTTATCATGCTAGGATTAACAGGAAAAAGCAAAAAATTTCAGAATTGCACCTTGCAATGTGGAGATATTACTGTTTGTCCATTTACAATATTCATTGATTTTTGCCATTGAAAAACGTTTTTCATATACCAGAAATGTTTGAAGCTACTGACTGAATGAAAGGAGCTGGCATCTCACTCTCTTTGAATCTTCTTTATCATGCTAGGATTAACAGGAAAAAGCTAAAAATTTCAGAATTGCACCGTGCAATGTGGAGATATTACTGTTTGTGCATTTACAATATTCATTGATTTTTGCCATTGAAAAACATGTTTTTCATATACCAGAAATGTTTGAAGCTACTGACTGAATGAAAGGAGCTGGCATCTCACTCTCTTTGAATCTTCTTTATCATGCTAGGATTAGCAGGAAAAAGCAAAAAATTTCAGAATTGCACCTTGCAATGTGGAGATATTACTGTTTGTGCATTTACAATATTCATTGATTTTTGCCATTGAAAAACGTTTTTCATATACCAGAAATGTTTGAAGCTACTGACTGAATGAAAGGAGCTGGCATCTCACTCTCTTTGAATCTTCTTTATCATGCTAGGATTAACAGGAAAAAGCTAAAAATTTCAGAATTGCACCGTGCAATGTGGAGATATTACTGTTTGTGCATTTACAATATTCATTGATTTTTGCCATTGAAAAACATGTTTTTCATATACCAGAAATGTTTGAAGCTACTGACTGAATGAAAGGAGCTGGCATCTCACTCTCTTTGAATCTTCTTTATCATGCTAGGATTAGCAGGAAAAAGCAAAAAATTTCAGAATTGCACCTTGCAATGTGGAGATATTACTGTTTGTGCATTTACAATATTCATTGATTTTTGCCATTGAAAAACATGTTTTTCATATACCAGAAATGTTTGAAGCTACTGACTGAATGAAAGGAGCTGGCATCTCACTCTCTTTGAATCTTCTTTATCATGCTAGGATTAACAGGAAAAAGCAAAAAATTTCAGAATTGCACCTTGCAATGTGGAGATATTACTGTTTGTGCATTTACAATATTCATTGATTTTTGCCATTGAAAAACATGTTTTTCATATACCAGAAATGTTTGAAGCTACTGACTGAATGAAAGGAGCTGGCATCTCACTCTCTTTGAATCTTCTTTATTATGCTAGGATTAGCAGGAAAAAGCAAAAAATTTCAGAATTGCACCTTGCAATGTGGAGATATTACTGTTTGTGCATTTACAATATTCATTGATTTTTGCCATTGAAAAACGTTTTTCATATACCAGAAATGTTTGAAGCTACTGACTGAATGAAAGGAGCTGGCATCTCACTCTCTTTGAATCTTCTTTATCATGCTAGGATTAACAGGAAAAAGCTAAAAATTTCAGAATTGCACTGTGCAATGTGGAGATATTACTGTTTGTGCATTTACAATATTCATTGATTTTTGCCATTGAAAAACATGTTTTTCATATACCAGAAATGTTTGAAGCTACTGACTGAATGAAAGGAGCTGGCATCTCACTCTCTTTGAATCTTCTTTATCATGCTAGGATTAGCAGGAAAAAGCAAAAAATTTCAGAATTGCACCTTGCAATGTGGAGATATTACTGTTTGTGCATTTACAATATTCATTGATTTTTGCCATTGAAAAACATGTTTTTCATATACCAGAAATGTTTGAAGCTACTGACTGAATGAAAGGAGCTGGCATCTCACTCTCTTTGAATCTTCTTTATCATGCTAGGATTAACAGGAAAAAGCAAAGAATTTCAGAATTGCACCTTGCAATGTGGAGATATTACTGTTTGTGCATTTACAATATTCATTGATTTTTGCCATTGAAAAACATGTTTTTCATATACCAGAAATGTTTGAAGCTACTGACTGAATGAAAGGAGCTGGCATCTCACTCTCTTTGAATCTTCTTTATCATGCTCGGATTAACAGGAAAAAGCAAAGAATTTCAGAATTGCACCTTGCAATGTGGAGATATTACTGTTTGTGCATTTACAATATTCATTGATTTTTGCCATTGAAAAACATGTTTTTCATATACCAGAAATGTTTGAAGCTACTGACTGAATGAAAGGAGCTGGCATCTCACTCTCTTTGAATCTTCTTTATCATGCTAGGATTAACAGGAAAAAGCTAAAAATTTCAGAATTGCACCGTGCAATGTGGAGATATTACTGTTTGTGCATTTACAATATTCATTGATTTTTGCCATTGAAAAACGTTTTTCATATACCAGAAATGTTTGAAGCTACTGACTGAATGAAAGGAGCTGGCATCTCACTCTCTTTGAATCTTCTTTATCATGCTAGGATTAACAGGAAAAAGCTAAAAATTTCAGAATTGCACCGTGCAATATGGAGATATTACTGTTTGTGCATTTACAATATTCATTGATTTTTGCCATTGAAAAACGTTTTTCATATACCAGAAATGTTTGAAGCTACTGACTGAATGAAAGGAGCTGGCATCTCACTCTCTTTGAATCTTCTTTATCATGCTAGGATTAGCAGGAAAAAGCAAAAAATTTCAGAATTGCACCTTGCAATGTGGAGATATTACTGTTTGTGCATTTACAATATTCATTGATTTTTGCCATTGAAAAACATGTTTTTCATATACCAGAAATGTTTGAAGCTACTGACTGAATGAAAGGAGCTGGCATCTCACTCTGAATCTTCTTTATCATGCTAGGATTAACAGGAAAAAGCAAAAAATTTCAGAATTGCACCTTGCAATGTGGAGATATTACTGTTTGTGCATTTACAATATTCATTGATTTTTGCCATTGAAAAACATGTTTTTCATATACCAGAAATGTTTGAAGCTACTGACTGAATGAAAGGAGCTGGCATCTCACTCTCTTTGAATCTTCTTTATCATGCTAGGATTAACAGGAAAAAGCTAAAAATTTCAGAATTGCACCGTGCAATGTGGAGATATTACTGTTTGTGCATTTACAATATTCATTGATTTTTGCCATTGAAAAACATGTTTTTCATATACCAGAAATGTTTGAAGCTACTGACTGAATGAAAGGAGCTGGCATCTCACTCTCTTTGAATCTTCTTTATCATGCTAGGATTAGCAGGAAAAAGCAAAAAATTTCAGAATTGCACCTTGCAATGTGGAGATATTACTGTTTGTGCATTTACAATATTCATTGATTTTTGCCATTGAAAAACGTTTTTCATATACCAGAAATGTTTGAAGCTACTGACTGAATGAAAGGAGCTGGCATCTCACTCTCTTTGAATCTTCTTTATCATGATAGGATTAACAGGAAAAAGCTAAAAATTTCAGAATTGCACCGTGCAATGTGGAGATATTACTGTTTGTGCATTTACAATATTCATTGATTTTTGCCATTGAAAAACATGTTTTTCATATACCAGAAATGTTTGAAGCTACTGACTGAATGAAAGGAGCTGGCATCTCACTCTCTTTGAATCTTCTTTATCATGCTAGGATTAGCAGGAAAAAGCAAAAAATTTCAGAATTGCACCTTGCAATGTGGAGATATTACTGTTTGTGCATTTACAATATTCATTGATTTTTGCCATTGAAAAACATGTTTTTCATATACCAGAAATGTTTGAAGCTACTGACTGAATGAAAGGAGCTGGCATCTCACTCTCTTTGAATCTTCTTTATCATGCTAGGATTAACAGGAAAAAGCAAAGAATTTCAGAATTGCACCTTGCAATGTGGAGATATTACTGTTTGTGCATTTACAATATTCATTGATTTTTGCCATTGAAAAACATGTTTTTCATATACCAGAAATGTTTGAAGCTACTGACTGAATGAAAGGAGCTGGCATCTCACTCTCTTTGAATCTTCTTTATCATGCTAGGATTAGCAGGAAAAAGCAAAAAATTTCAGAATTGCACCTTGCAATGTGGAGATATTACTGTTTGTGCATTTACAATATTCATTGATTTTTGCCATTGAAAAACATGTTTTTCATATACCAGAAATGTTTGAAGCTACTGACTGAATGAAAGGAGCTGGCATCTCACTCTGAATCTTCTTTATCATGCTAGGATTAACAGGAAAAAGCAAAAAATTTCAGAATTGCACCTTGCAATGTGGAGATATTACTGTTTGTGCATTTACAATATTCATTGATTTTTGCCATTGAAAAACATGTTTTTCATATACCAGAAATGTTTGAAGCTACTGACTGAATGAAAGGAGCTGGCATCTCACTCTCTTTGAATCTTCTTTATCATGCTAGGATTAGCAGGAAAAAGCAAAAAATTTCAGAATTGCACCTTGCAATGTGGAGATATTACTGTTTGTGCATTTACAATATTCATTGATTTTTGCCATTGAAAAACATGTTTTTCATATACCAGAAATGTTTGAAGCTACTGACTGAATGAAAGGAGCTGGCATCTCACTCTCTTTGAATCTTCTTTATCATGCTAGGATTAACAGGAAAAAGCAAAGAATTTCAGAATTGCACCTTGCAATGTGGAGATATTACTGTTTGTGCATTTACAATATTCATTGATTTTTGCCATTGAAAAACATGTTTTTCATATACCAGAAATGTTTGAAGCTACTGACTGAATGAAAGGAGCTGGCATCTCACTCTCTTTGAATCTTCTTTATCATGCTAGGATTAACAGGAAAAAGCTAAAAATTTCAGAATTGCACCGTGCAATGTGGAGATATTACTGTTTGTGCATTTACAATATTCATTGATTTTTGCCATTGAAAAACATGTTTTTCATATACCAGAAATGTTTGAAGCTACTGACTGAATGAAAGGAGCTGGCATCTCACTCTCTTTGAATCTTCTTTATCATGCTAGGATTAGCAGGAAAAAGCAAAAAATTTCAGAATTGCACCTTGCAATGTGGAGATATTACTGTTTGTGCATTTACAATATTCATTGATTTTTGCCATTGAAAAACATGTTTTTCATATACCAGAAATGTTTGAAGCTACTGACTGAATGAAAGGAGCTGGCATCTCACTCTCTTTGAATCTTCTTTATCATGCTAGGATTAACAGGAAAAAGCTAAAAATTTCAGAATTGCACCGTGCAATGTGGAGATATTACTGTTTGTGCATTTACAATATTCATTGATTTTTGCCATTGAAAAACATGTTTTTCATATACCAGAAATGTTTGAAGCTACTGACTGAATGAAAGGAGCTGGCATCTCACTCTCTTTGAATCTTCTTTATCATGCTAGGATTAGCAGGAAAAAGCAAAAAATTTCAGAATTGCACCTTGCAATGTGGAGATATTACTGTTTGTGCATTTACAATATTCATTGATTTTTGCCATTGAAAAACATGTTTTTCATATACCAGAAATGTTTGAAGCTACTGACTGAATGAAAGGAGCTGGCATCTCACTCTCTTTGAATCTTCTTTATCATGCTAGGATTAACAGGAAAAAGCAAAAAATTTCAGAATTGCACCTTGCAATGTGGAGATATTACTGTTTGTGCATTTACAATATTCATTGATTTTTGCCATTGAAAAACATGTTTTTCATATACCAGAAATGTTTGAAGCTACTGACTGAATGAAAGGAGCTGGCATCTCACTCTCTTTGAATCTTCTTTATCATGCTAGGATTAACAGGAAAAAGCTAAAAATTTCAGAATTGCACCGTGCAATGTGGAGATATTACTGTTTGTGCATTTACAATATTCATTGATTTTTGCCATTGAAAAACATGTTTTTCATATACCAGAAATGTTTGAAGCTACTGACTGAATGAAAGGAGCTGGCATCTCACTCTCTTTGAATCTTCTTTATCATGCTAGGATTAGCAGGAAAAAGCAAAAAATTTCAGAATTGCACCTTGCAATGTGGAGATATTACTGTTTGTGCATTTACAATATTCATTGATTTTTGCCATTGAAAAACATGTTTTTCATATACCAGAAATGTTTGAAGCTACTGACTGAATGAAAGGAGCTGGCATCTCACTCTCTTTGAATCTTCTTTATCATGCTAGGATTAACAGGAAAAAGCTAAAAATTTCAGAATTGCACCGTGCAATGTGGAGATATTACTGTTTGTGCATTTACAATATTCATTGATTTTTGCCATTGAAAAACATGTTTTTCATATACCAGAAATGTTTGAAGCTACTGACTGAATGAAAGGAGCTGGCATCTCACTCTCTTTGAATCTTCTTTATCATGCTAGGATTAGCAGGAAAAAGCAAAAAATTTCAGAATTGCACCTTGCAATGTGGAGATATTACTGTTTGTGCATTTACAATATTCATTGATTTTTGCCATTGAAAAACATGTTTTTCATATACCAGAAATGTTTGAAGCTACTGACTGAATGAAAGGAGCTGGCATCTCACTCTCTTTGAATCTTCTTTATCATGCTAGGATTAACAGGAAAAAGCAAAGAATTTCAGAATTGCACCTTGCAATGTGGAGATATTACTGTTTGTGCATTTACAATATTCATTGATTTTTGCCATTGAAAAACATGTTTTTCATATACCAGAAATGTTTGAAGCTACTGACTGAATGAAAGGAGCTGGCATCTCACTCTCTTTGAATCTTCTTTATCATGCTAGGATTAACAGGAAAAAGCTAAAAATTTCAGAATTGCACCGTGCAATGTGGAGATATTACTGTTTGTGCATTTACAATATTCATTGATTTTTGCCATTGAAAAACATGTTTTTCATATACCAGAAATGTTTGAAGCTACTGACTGAATGAAAGGAGCTGGCATCTCACTCTCTTTGAATCTTCTTTATCATGCTAGGATTAGCAGGAAAAAGCAAAAAATTTCAGAATTGCACCTTGCAATGTGGAGATATTACTGTTTGTGCATTTACAATATTCATTGATTTTTGCCATTGAAAAACGTTTTTCATATACCAGAAATGTTTGAAGCTACTGACTGAATGAAAGGAGCTGGCATCTCACTCTATTTGAATCTTCTTTATCATGCTAGGATTAACAGGAAAAAGCTAAAAATTTCAGAATTGCACCGTGCAATGTATAGATATTACTGTTTGTGCATTTACAATATTCATTGATTTTTGCCATTGAAAAACATGTTTTTCATATACCAGAAATGTTTGAAGCTACTGACTGAATGAAAGGAGCTGGCATCTCACTCTCTTTGAATCTTCTTTATCATGCTAGGATTAGCAGGAAAAAGCAAAAAATTTCAGAATTGCACCTTGCAATGTGGAGATATTACTGTTTGTGCATTTACAATATTCATTGATTTTTGCCATTGAAAAACATGTTTTTCATATACCAGAAATGTTTGAAGCTACTGACTGAATGAAAGGAGCTGGCATCTCACTCTCTTTGAATCTTCTTTATCATGCTAGGATTAACAGGAAAAAGCAAAAAATTTCAGAATTGCACCTTGCAATGTGCAGATATTACTGTTTGTGCATTTACAATATTCATTGATTTTTGCCATTGAAAAGCATGTTTTTCATATACCAGAAATGTTTGAAGCTACTGACTGAATGAAAGGAGCTGGCATCTCACTCTCTTTGAATCTTCTTTATCATGCTAGGATTAACAGGAAAAAGCTAAAAATTTCAGAATTGCACCGTGCAATGTGGAGATATTACTGTTTGTGCATTTACAATATTCATTGATTTTTGCCATTGAAAAACATGTTTTTCATATACCAGAAATGTTTGAAGCTACTGACTGAATGAAAGGAGCTGGCATCTCACTCTCTTTGAATCTTCTTTATCATGCTAGGATTAACAGGAAAAAGCAAAAAATTTCAGAATTGCACCTTGCAATGTGGAGATATTACTGTTTGTCCATTTACAATATTCATTGATTTTTGCCATTGAAAAACGTTTTTCATATACCAGAAATGTTTGAAGCTACTGACTGAATGAAAGGAGCTGGCATCTCACTCTCTTTGAATCTTCTTTATCATGCTAGGATTAACAGGAAAAAGCTAAAAATTTCAGAATTGCACCGTGCAATGTGGAGATATTACTGTTTGTGCATTTACAATATTCATTGATTTTTGCCATTGAAAAACATGTTTTTCATATACCAGAAATGTTTGAAGCTACTGACTGAATGAAAGGAGCTGGCATCTCACTCTCTTTGAATCTTCTTTATCATGCTAGGATTAGCAGGAAAAAGCAAAAAATTTCAGAATTGCACCTTGCAATGTGGAGATATTACTGTTTGTGCATTTACAATATTCATTGATTTTTGCCATTGAAAAACGTTTTTCATATACCAGAAATGTTTGAAGCTACTGACTGAATGAAAGGAGCTGGCATCTCACTCTCTTTGAATCTTCTTTATCATGCTAGGATTAACAGGAAAAAGCTAAAAATTTCAGAATTGCACCGTGCAATGTGGAGATATTACTGTTTGTGCATTTACAATATTCATTGATTTTTGCCATTGAAAAACATGTTTTTCATATACCAGAAATGTTTGAAGCTACTGACTGAATGAAAGGAGCTGGCATCTCACTCTCTTTGAATCTTCTTTATCATGCTAGGATTAGCAGGAAAAAGCAAAAAATTTCAGAATTGCACCTTGCAATGTGGAGATATTACTGTTTGTGCATTTACAATATTCATTGATTTTTGCCATTGAAAAACATGTTTTTCATATACCAGAAATGTTTGAAGCTACTGACTGAATGAAAGGAGCTGGCATCTCACTCTCTTTGAATCTTCTTTATCATGCTAGGATTAACAGGAAAAAGCAAAAAATTTCAGAATTGCACCTTGCAATGTGGAGATATTACTGTTTGTGCATTTACAATATTCATTGATTTTTGCCATTGAAAAACATGTTTTTCATATACCAGAAATGTTTGAAGCTACTGACTGAATGAAAGGAGCTGGCATCTCACTCTCTTTGAATCTTCTTTATTATGCTAGGATTAGCAGGAAAAAGCAAAAAATTTCAGAATTGCACCTTGCAATGTGGAGATATTACTGTTTGTGCATTTACAATATTCATTGATTTTTGCCATTGAAAAACGTTTTTCATATACCAGAAATGTTTGAAGCTACTGACTGAATGAAAGGAGCTGGCATCTCACTCTCTTTGAATCTTCTTTATCATGCTAGGATTAACAGGAAAAAGCTAAAAATTTCAGAATTGCACTGTGCAATGTGGAGATATTACTGTTTGTGCATTTACAATATTCATTGATTTTTGCCATTGAAAAACATGTTTTTCATATACCAGAAATGTTTGAAGCTACTGACTGAATGAAAGGAGCTGGCATCTCACTCTCTTTGAATCTTCTTTATCATGCTAGGATTAGCAGGAAAAAGCAAAAAATTTCAGAATTGCACCTTGCAATGTGGAGATATTACTGTTTGTGCATTTACAATATTCATTGATTTTTGCCATTGAAAAACATGTTTTTCATATACCAGAAATGTTTGAAGCTACTGACTGAATGAAAGGAGCTGGCATCTCACTCTCTTTGAATCTTCTTTATCATGCTAGGATTAACAGGAAAAAGCAAAGAATTTCAGAATTGCACCTTGCAATGTGGAGATATTACTGTTTGTGCATTTACAATATTCATTGATTTTTGCCATTGAAAAACATGTTTTTCATATACCAGAAATGTTTGAAGCTACTGACTGAATGAAAGGAGCTGGCATCTCACTCTCTTTGAATCTTCTTTATCATGCTCGGATTAACAGGAAAAAGCAAAGAATTTCAGAATTGCACCTTGCAATGTGGAGATATTACTGTTTGTGCATTTACAATATTCATTGATTTTTGCCATTGAAAAACATGTTTTTCATATACCAGAAATGTTTGAAGCTACTGACTGAATGAAAGGAGCTGGCATCTCACTCTCTTTGAATCTTCTTTATCATGCTAGGATTAACAGGAAAAAGCTAAAAATTTCAGAATTGCACCGTGCAATGTGGAGATATTACTGTTTGTGCATTTACAATATTCATTGATTTTTGCCATTGAAAAACGTTTTTCATATACCAGAAATGTTTGAAGCTACTGACTGAATGAAAGGAGCTGGCATCTCACTCTCTTTGAATCTTCTTTATCATGCTAGGATTAACAGGAAAAAGCTAAAAATTTCAGAATTGCACCGTGCAATATGGAGATATTACTGTTTGTGCATTTACAATATTCATTGATTTTTGCCATTGAAAAACGTTTTTCATATACCAGAAATGTTTGAAGCTACTGACTGAATGAAAGGAGCTGGCATCTCACTCTCTTTGAATCTTCTTTATCATGCTAGGATTAGCAGGAAAAAGCAAAAAATTTCAGAATTGCACCTTGCAATGTGGAGATATTACTGTTTGTGCATTTACAATATTCATTGATTTTTGCCATTGAAAAACATGTTTTTCATATACCAGAAATGTTTGAAGCTACTGACTGAATGAAAGGAGCTGGCATCTCACTCTGAATCTTCTTTATCATGCTAGGATTAACAGGAAAAAGCAAAAAATTTCAGAATTGCACCTTGCAATGTGGAGATATTACTGTTTGTGCATTTACAATATTCATTGATTTTTGCCATTGAAAAACATGTTTTTCATATACCAGAAATGTTTGAAGCTACTGACTGAATGAAAGGAGCTGGCATCTCACTCTCTTTGAATCTTCTTTATCATGCTAGGATTAACAGGAAAAAGCTAAAAATTTCAGAATTGCACCGTGCAATGTGGAGATATTACTGTTTGTGCATTTACAATATTCATTGATTTTTGCCATTGAAAAACATGTTTTTCATATACCAGAAATGTTTGAAGCTACTGACTGAATGAAAGGAGCTGGCATCTCACTCTCTTTGAATCTTCTTTATCATGCTAGGATTAGCAGGAAAAAGCAAAAAATTTCAGAATTGCACCTTGCAATGTGGAGATATTACTGTTTGTGCATTTACAATATTCATTGATTTTTGCCATTGAAAAACGTTTTTCATATACCAGAAATGTTTGAAGCTACTGACTGAATGAAAGGAGCTGGCATCTCACTCTCTTTGAATCTTCTTTATCATGATAGGATTAACAGGAAAAAGCTAAAAATTTCAGAATTGCACCGTGCAATGTGGAGATATTACTGTTTGTGCATTTACAATATTCATTGATTTTTGCCATTGAAAAACATGTTTTTCATATACCAGAAATGTTTGAAGCTACTGACTGAATGAAAGGAGCTGGCATCTCACTCTCTTTGAATCTTCTTTATCATGCTAGGATTAGCAGGAAAAAGCAAAAAATTTCAGAATTGCACCTTGCAATGTGGAGATATTACTGTTTGTGCATTTACAATATTCATTGATTTTTGCCATTGAAAAACATGTTTTTCATATACCAGAAATGTTTGAAGCTACTGACTGAATGAAAGGAGCTGGCATCTCACTCTCTTTGAATCTTCTTTATCATGCTAGGATTAACAGGAAAAAGCAAAGAATTTCAGAATTGCACCTTGCAATGTGGAGATATTACTGTTTGTGCATTTACAATATTCATTGATTTTTGCCATTGAAAAACATGTTTTTCATATACCAGAAATGTTTGAAGCTACTGACTGAATGAAAGGAGCTGGCATCTCACTCTCTTTGAATCTTCTTTATCATGCTAGGATTAGCAGGAAAAAGCAAAAAATTTCAGAATTGCACCTTGCAATGTGGAGATATTACTGTTTGTGCATTTACAATATTCATTGATTTTTGCCATTGAAAAACATGTTTTTCATATACCAGAAATGTTTGAAGCTACTGACTGAATGAAAGGAGCTGGCATCTCACTCTGAATCTTCTTTATCATGCTAGGATTAACAGGAAAAAGCAAAAAATTTCAGAATTGCACCTTGCAATGTGGAGATATTACTGTTTGTGCATTTACAATATTCATTGATTTTTGCCATTGAAAAACATGTTTTTCATATACCAGAAATGTTTGAAGCTACTGACTGAATGAAAGGAGCTGGCATCTCACTCTCTTTGAATCTTCTTTATCATGCTAGGATTAACAGGAAAAAGCTAAAAATTTCAGAATTGCACCGTGCAATGTGGAGATATTACTGTTTGTGCATTTACAATATTCATTGATTTTTGCCATTGAAAAACATGTTTTTCATATACCAGAAATGTTTGAAGCTACTGACTGAATGAAAGGAGCTGGCATCTCACTCTCTTTGAATCTTCTTTATCATGCTAGGATTAGCAGGAAAAAGCAAAAAATTTCAGAATTGCACCTTGCAATGTGGAGATATTACTGTTTGTGCATTTACAATATTCATTGATTTTTGCCATTGAAAAACGTTTTTCATATACCAGAAATGTTTGAAGCTACTGACTGAATGAAAGGAGCTGGCATCTCACTCTCTTTGAATCTTCTTTATCATGCTAGGATTAACAGGAAAAAGCAAAGAATTTCAGAATTGCACCTTGCAATGTGGAGATATTACTGTTTGTGCATTTACAATATTCATTGATTTTTGCCATTGAAAAACATGTTTTTCATATACCAGAAATGTTTGAAGCTACTGACTGAATGAAAGGAGCTGGCATCTCACTCTCTTTGAATCTTCTTTATCATGCTAGGATTAACAGGAAAAAGCTAAAAATTTCAGAATTGCACCGTGCAATGTGGAGATATTACTGTTTGTGCATTTACAATATTCATTGATTTTTGCCATTGAAAAACATGTTTTTCATATACCAGAAATGTTTGAAGCTACTGACTGAATGAAAGGAGCTGGCATCTCACTCTCTTTGAATCTTCTTTATCATGCTAGGATTAGCAGGAAAAAGCAAAAAATTTCAGAATTGCACCTTGCAATGTGGAGATATTACTGTTTGTGCATTTACAATATTCATTGATTTTTGCCATTGAAAAACATGTTTTTCATATACCAGAAATGTTTGAAGCTACTGACTGAATGAAAGGAGCTGGCATCTCACTCTCTTTGAATCTTCTTTATCATGCTAGGATTAACAGGAAAAAGCTAAAAATTTCAGAATTGCACCGTGCAATGTGGAGATATTACTGTTTGTGCATTTACAATATTCATTGATTTTTGCCATTGAAAAACATGTTTTTCATATACCAGAAATGTTTGAAGCTACTGACTGAATGAAAGGAGCTGGCATCTCACTCTCTTTGAATCTTCTTTATCATGCTAGGATTAGCAGGAAAAAGCAAAAAATTTCAGAATTGCACCTTGCAATGTGGAGATATTACTGTTTGTGCATTTACAATATTCATTGATTTTTGCCATTGAAAAACATGTTTTTCATATACCAGAAATGTTTGAAGCTACTGACTGAATGAAAGGAGCTGGCATCTCACTCTCTTTGAATCTTCTTTATCATGCTAGGATTAACAGGAAAAAGCAAAAAATTTCAGAATTGCACCTTGCAATGTGGAGATATTACTGTTTGTGCATTTACAATATTCATTGATTTTTGCCATTGAAAAACATGTTTTTCATATACCAGAAATGTTTGAAGCTACTGACTGAATGAAAGGAGCTGGCATCTCACTCTCTTTGAATCTTCTTTATCATGCTAGGATTAACAGGAAAAAGCTAAAAATTTCAGAATTGCACCGTGCAATGTGGAGATATTACTGTTTGTGCATTTACAATATTCATTGATTTTTGCCATTGAAAAACATGTTTTTCATATACCAGAAATGTTTGAAGCTACTGACTGAATGAAAGGAGCTGGCATCTCACTCTCTTTGAATCTTCTTTATCATGCTAGGATTAGCAGGAAAAAGCAAAAAATTTCAGAATTGCACCTTGCAATGTGGAGATATTACTGTTTGTGCATTTACAATATTCATTGATTTTTGCCATTGAAAAACATGTTTTTCATATACCAGAAATGTTTGAAGCTACTGACTGAATGAAAGGAGCTGGCATCTCACTCTCTTTGAATCTTCTTTATCATGCTAGGATTAACAGGAAAAAGCTAAAAATTTCAGAATTGCACCGTGCAATGTGGAGATATTACTGTTTGTGCATTTACAATATTCATTGATTTTTGCCATTGAAAAACATGTTTTTCATATACCAGAAATGTTTGAAGCTACTGACTGAATGAAAGGAGCTGGCATCTCACTCTCTTTGAATCTTCTTTATCATGCTAGGATTAGCAGGAAAAAGCAAAAAATTTCAGAATTGCACCTTGCAATGTGGAGATATTACTGTTTGTGCATTTACAATATTCATTGATTTTTGCCATTGAAAAACATGTTTTTCATATACCAGAAATGTTTGAAGCTACTGACTGAATGAAAGGAGCTGGCATCTCACTCTCTTTGAATCTTCTTTATCATGCTAGGATTAACAGGAAAAAGCAAAGAATTTCAGAATTGCACCTTGCAATGTGGAGATATTACTGTTTGTGCATTTACAATATTCATTGATTTTTGCCATTGAAAAACATGTTTTTCATATACCAGAAATGTTTGAAGCTACTGACTGAATGAAAGGAGCTGGCATCTCACTCTCTTTGAATCTTCTTTATCATGCTAGGATTAACAGGAAAAAGCTAAAAATTTCAGAATTGCACCGTGCAATGTGGAGATATTACTGTTTGTGCATTTACAATATTCATTGATTTTTGCCATTGAAAAACATGTTTTTCATATACCAGAAATGTTTGAAGCTACTGACTGAATGAAAGGAGCTGGCATCTCACTCTCTTTGAATCTTCTTTATCATGCTAGGATTAGCAGGAAAAAGCAAAAAATTTCAGAATTGCACCTTGCAATGTGGAGATATTACTGTTTGTGCATTTACAATATTCATTGATTTTTGCCATTGAAAAACGTTTTTCATATACCAGAAATGTTTGAAGCTACTGACTGAATGAAAGGAGCTGGCATCTCACTCTATTTGAATCTTCTTTATCATGCTAGGATTAACAGGAAAAAGCTAAAAATTTCAGAATTGCACCGTGCAATGTATAGATATTACTGTTTGTGCATTTACAATATTCATTGATTTTTGCCATTGAAAAACATGTTTTTCATATACCAGAAATGTTTGAAGCTACTGACTGAATGAAAGGAGCTGGCATCTCACTCTCTTTGAATCTTCTTTATCATGCTAGGATTAGCAGGAAAAAGCAAAAAATTTCAGAATTGCACCTTGCAATGTGGAGATATTACTGTTTGTGCATTTACAATATTCATTGATTTTTGCCATTGAAAAACATGTTTTTCATATACCAGAAATGTTTGAAGCTACTGACTGAATGAAAGGAGCTGGCATCTCACTCTCTTTGAATCTTCTTTATCATGCTAGGATTAACAGGAAAAAGCAAAAAATTTCAGAATTGCACCTTGCAATGTGCAGATATTACTGTTTGTGCATTTACAATATTCATTGATTTTTGCCATTGAAAAGCATGTTTTTCATATACCAGAAATGTTTGAAGCTACTGACTGAATGAAAGGAGCTGGCATCTCACTCTCTTTGAATCTTCTTTATCATGCTAGGATTAACAGGAAAAAGCTAAAAATTTCAGAATTGCACCGTGCAATGTGGAGATATTACTGTTTGTGCATTTACAATATTCATTGATTTTTGCCATTGAAAAACATGTTTTTCATATACCAGAAATGTTTGAAGCTACTGACTGAATGAAAGGAGCTGGCATCTCACTCTCTTTGAATCTTCTTTATCATGCTAGGATTAACAGGAAAAAGCAAAAAATTTCAGAATTGCACCTTGCAATGTGGAGATATTACTGTTTGTCCATTTACAATATTCATTGATTTTTGCCATTGAAAAACGTTTTTCATATACCAGAAATGTTTGAAGCTACTGACTGAATGAAAGGAGCTGGCATCTCACTCTCTTTGAATCTTCTTTATCATGCTAGGATTAACAGGAAAAAGCTAAAAATTTCAGAATTGCACCGTGCAATGTGGAGATATTACTGTTTGTGCATTTACAATATTCATTGATTTTTGCCATTGAAAAACATGTTTTTCATATACCAGAAATGTTTGAAGCTACTGACTGAATGAAAGGAGCTGGCATCTCACTCTCTTTGAATCTTCTTTATCATGCTAGGATTAGCAGGAAAAAGCAAAAAATTTCAGAATTGCACCTTGCAATGTGGAGATATTACTGTTTGTGCATTTACAATATTCATTGATTTTTGCCATTGAAAAACGTTTTTCATATACCAGAAATGTTTGAAGCTACTGACTGAATGAAAGGAGCTGGCATCTCACTCTCTTTGAATCTTCTTTATCATGCTAGGATTAACAGGAAAAAGCTAAAAATTTCAGAATTGCACCGTGCAATGTGGAGATATTACTGTTTGTGCATTTACAATATTCATTGATTTTTGCCATTGAAAAACATGTTTTTCATATACCAGAAATGTTTGAAGCTACTGACTGAATGAAAGGAGCTGGCATCTCACTCTCTTTGAATCTTCTTTATCATGCTAGGATTAGCAGGAAAAAGCAAAAAATTTCAGAATTGCACCTTGCAATGTGGAGATATTACTGTTTGTGCATTTACAATATTCATTGATTTTTGCCATTGAAAAACATGTTTTTCATATACCAGAAATGTTTGAAGCTACTGACTGAATGAAAGGAGCTGGCATCTCACTCTCTTTGAATCTTCTTTATCATGCTAGGATTAACAGGAAAAAGCAAAAAATTTCAGAATTGCACCTTGCAATGTGGAGATATTACTGTTTGTGCATTTACAATATTCATTGATTTTTGCCATTGAAAAACATGTTTTTCATATACCAGAAATGTTTGAAGCTACTGACTGAATGAAAGGAGCTGGCATCTCACTCTCTTTGAATCTTCTTTATTATGCTAGGATTAGCAGGAAAAAGCAAAAAATTTCAGAATTGCACCTTGCAATGTGGAGATATTACTGTTTGTGCATTTACAATATTCATTGATTTTTGCCATTGAAAAACGTTTTTCATATACCAGAAATGTTTGAAGCTACTGACTGAATGAAAGGAGCTGGCATCTCACTCTCTTTGAATCTTCTTTATCATGCTAGGATTAACAGGAAAAAGCTAAAAATTTCAGAATTGCACTGTGCAATGTGGAGATATTACTGTTTGTGCATTTACAATATTCATTGATTTTTGCCATTGAAAAACATGTTTTTCATATACCAGAAATGTTTGAAGCTACTGACTGAATGAAAGGAGCTGGCATCTCACTCTCTTTGAATCTTCTTTATCATGCTAGGATTAGCAGGAAAAAGCAAAAAATTTCAGAATTGCACCTTGCAATGTGGAGATATTACTGTTTGTGCATTTACAATATTCATTGATTTTTGCCATTGAAAAACATGTTTTTCATATACCAGAAATGTTTGAAGCTACTGACTGAATGAAAGGAGCTGGCATCTCACTCTCTTTGAATCTTCTTTATCATGCTAGGATTAACAGGAAAAAGCAAAGAATTTCAGAATTGCACCTTGCAATGTGGAGATATTACTGTTTGTGCATTTACAATATTCATTGATTTTTGCCATTGAAAAACATGTTTTTCATATACCAGAAATGTTTGAAGCTACTGACTGAATGAAAGGAGCTGGCATCTCACTCTCTTTGAATCTTCTTTATCATGCTCGGATTAACAGGAAAAAGCAAAGAATTTCAGAATTGCACCTTGCAATGTGGAGATATTACTGTTTGTGCATTTACAATATTCATTGATTTTTGCCATTGAAAAACATGTTTTTCATATACCAGAAATGTTTGAAGCTACTGACTGAATGAAAGGAGCTGGCATCTCACTCTCTTTGAATCTTCTTTATCATGCTAGGATTAACAGGAAAAAGCTAAAAATTTCAGAATTGCACCGTGCAATGTGGAGATATTACTGTTTGTGCATTTACAATATTCATTGATTTTTGCCATTGAAAAACGTTTTTCATATACCAGAAATGTTTGAAGCTACTGACTGAATGAAAGGAGCTGGCATCTCACTCTCTTTGAATCTTCTTTATCATGCTAGGATTAACAGGAAAAAGCTAAAAATTTCAGAATTGCACCGTGCAATATGGAGATATTACTGTTTGTGCATTTACAATATTCATTGATTTTTGCCATTGAAAAACGTTTTTCATATACCAGAAATGTTTGAAGCTACTGACTGAATGAAAGGAGCTGGCATCTCACTCTCTTTGAATCTTCTTTATCATGCTAGGATTAGCAGGAAAAAGCAAAAAATTTCAGAATTGCACCTTGCAATGTGGAGATATTACTGTTTGTGCATTTACAATATTCATTGATTTTTGCCATTGAAAAACATGTTTTTCATATACCAGAAATGTTTGAAGCTACTGACTGAATGAAAGGAGCTGGCATCTCACTCTGAATCTTCTTTATCATGCTAGGATTAACAGGAAAAAGCAAAAAATTTCAGAATTGCACCTTGCAATGTGGAGATATTACTGTTTGTGCATTTACAATATTCATTGATTTTTGCCATTGAAAAACATGTTTTTCATATACCAGAAATGTTTGAAGCTACTGACTGAATGAAAGGAGCTGGCATCTCACTCTCTTTGAATCTTCTTTATCATGCTAGGATTAACAGGAAAAAGCTAAAAATTTCAGAATTGCACCGTGCAATGTGGAGATATTACTGTTTGTGCATTTACAATATTCATTGATTTTTGCCATTGAAAAACATGTTTTTCATATACCAGAAATGTTTGAAGCTACTGACTGAATGAAAGGAGCTGGCATCTCACTCTCTTTGAATCTTCTTTATCATGCTAGGATTAGCAGGAAAAAGCAAAAAATTTCAGAATTGCACCTTGCAATGTGGAGATATTACTGTTTGTGCATTTACAATATTCATTGATTTTTGCCATTGAAAAACGTTTTTCATATACCAGAAATGTTTGAAGCTACTGACTGAATGAAAGGAGCTGGCATCTCACTCTCTTTGAATCTTCTTTATCATGATAGGATTAACAGGAAAAAGCTAAAAATTTCAGAATTGCACCGTGCAATGTGGAGATATTACTGTTTGTGCATTTACAATATTCATTGATTTTTGCCATTGAAAAACATGTTTTTCATATACCAGAAATGTTTGAAGCTACTGACTGAATGAAAGGAGCTGGCATCTCACTCTCTTTGAATCTTCTTTATCATGCTAGGATTAGCAGGAAAAAGCAAAAAATTTCAGAATTGCACCTTGCAATGTGGAGATATTACTGTTTGTGCATTTACAATATTCATTGATTTTTGCCATTGAAAAACATGTTTTTCATATACCAGAAATGTTTGAAGCTACTGACTGAATGAAAGGAGCTGGCATCTCACTCTCTTTGAATCTTCTTTATCATGCTAGGATTAACAGGAAAAAGCAAAGAATTTCAGAATTGCACCTTGCAATGTGGAGATATTACTGTTTGTGCATTTACAATATTCATTGATTTTTGCCATTGAAAAACATGTTTTTCATATACCAGAAATGTTTGAAGCTACTGACTGAATGAAAGGAGCTGGCATCTCACTCTCTTTGAATCTTCTTTATCATGCTAGGATTAACAGGAAAAAGCTAAAAATTTCAGAATTGCACCGTGCAATGTGGAGATATTACTGTTTGTGCATTTACAATATTCATTGATTTTTGCCATTGAAAAACATGTTTTTCATATACCAGAAATGTTTGAAGCTACTGACTGAATGAAAGGAGCTGGCATCTCACTCTCTTTGAATCTTCTTTATCATGCTAGGATTAGCAGGAAAAAGCAAAAAATTTCAGAATTGCACCTTGCAATGTGGAGATATTACTGTTTGTGCATTTACAATATTCATTGATTTTTGCCATTGAAAAACATGTTTTTCATATACCAGAAATGTTTGAAGCTACTGACTGAATGAAAGGAGCTGGCATCTCACTCTCTTTGAATCTTCTTTATCATGCTAGGATTAACAGGAAAAAGCTAAAAATTTCAGAATTGCACCGTGCAATGTGGAGATATTACTGTTTGTGCATTTACAATATTCATTGATTTTTGCCATTGAAAAACATGTTTTTCATATACCAGAAATGTTTGAAGCTACTGACTGAATGAAAGGAGCTGGCATCTCACTCTCTTTGAATCTTCTTTATCATGCTAGGATTAGCAGGAAAAAGCAAAAAATTTCAGAATTGCACCTTGCAATGTGGAGATATTACTGTTTGTGCATTTACAATATTCATTGATTTTTGCCATTGAAAAACATGTTTTTCATATACCAGAAATGTTTGAAGCTACTGACTGAATGAAAGGAGCTGGCATCTCACTCTCTTTGAATCTTCTTTATCATGCTAGGATTAACAGGAAAAAGCAAAGAATTTCAGAATTGCACCTTGCAATGTGGAGATATTACTGTTTGTGCATTTACAATATTCATTGATTTTTGCCATTGAAAAACATGTTTTTCATATACCAGAAATGTTTGAAGCTACTGACTGAATGAAAGGAGCTGGCATCTCACTCTCTTTGAATCTTCTTTATCATGCTAGGATTAACAGGAAAAAGCTAAAAATTTCAGAATTGCACCGTGCAATGTGGAGATATTACTGTTTGTGCATTTACAATATTCATTGATTTTTGCCATTGAAAAACATGTTTTTCATATACCAGAAATGTTTGAAGCTACTGACTGAATGAAAGGAGCTGGCATCTCACTCTCTTTGAATCTTCTTTATCATGCTAGGATTAGCAGGAAAAAGCAAAAAATTTCAGAATTGCACCTTGCAATGTGGAGATATTACTGTTTGTGCATTTACAATATTCATTGATTTTTGCCATTGAAAAACATGTTTTTCATATACCAGAAATGTTTGAAGCTACTGACTGAATGAAAGGAGCTGGCATCTCACTCTCTTTGAATCTTCTTTATCATGCTAGGATTAACAGGAAAAAGCTAAAAATTTCAGAATTGCACCGTGCAATGTGGAGATATTACTGTTTGTGCATTTACAATATTCATTGATTTTTGCCATTGAAAAACATGTTTTTCATATACCAGAAATGTTTGAAGCTACTGACTGAATGAAAGGAGCTGGCATCTCACTCTCTTTGAATCTTCTTTATCATGCTAGGATTAGCAGGAAAAAGCAAAAAATTTCAGAATTGCACCTTGCAATGTGGAGATATTACTGTTTGTGCATTTACAATATTCATTGATTTTTGCCATTGAAAAACATGTTTTTCATATACCAGAAATGTTTGAAGCTACTGACTGAATGAAAGGAGCTGGCATCTCACTCTCTTTGAATCTTCTTTATCATGCTAGGATTAACAGGAAAAAGCAAAAAATTTCAGAATTGCACCTTGCAATGTGGAGATATTACTGTTTGTGCATTTACAATATTCATTGATTTTTGCCATTGAAAAACATGTTTTTCATATACCAGAAATGTTTGAAGCTACTGACTGAATGAAAGGAGCTGGCATCTCACTCTCTTTGAATCTTCTTTATCATGCTAGGATTAACAGGAAAAAGCTAAAAATTTCAGAATTGCACCGTGCAATGTGGAGATATTACTGTTTGTGCATTTACAATATTCATTGATTTTTGCCATTGAAAAACATGTTTTTCATATACCAGAAATGTTTGAAGCTACTGACTGAATGAAAGGAGCTGGCATCTCACTCTCTTTGAATCTTCTTTATCATGCTAGGATTAGCAGGAAAAAGCAAAAAATTTCAGAATTGCACCTTGCAATGTGGAGATATTACTGTTTGTGCATTTACAATATTCATTGATTTTTGCCATTGAAAAACATGTTTTTCATATACCAGAAATGTTTGAAGCTACTGACTGAATGAAAGGAGCTGGCATCTCACTCTCTTTGAATCTTCTTTATCATGCTAGGATTAACAGGAAAAAGCTAAAAATTTCAGAATTGCACCGTGCAATGTGGAGATATTACTGTTTGTGCATTTACAATATTCATTGATTTTTGCCATTGAAAAACATGTTTTTCATATACCAGAAATGTTTGAAGCTACTGACTGAATGAAAGGAGCTGGCATCTCACTCTCTTTGAATCTTCTTTATCATGCTAGGATTAGCAGGAAAAAGCAAAAAATTTCAGAATTGCACCTTGCAATGTGGAGATATTACTGTTTGTGCATTTACAATATTCATTGATTTTTGCCATTGAAAAACATGTTTTTCATATACCAGAAATGTTTGAAGCTACTGACTGAATGAAAGGAGCTGGCATCTCACTCTCTTTGAATCTTCTTTATCATGCTAGGATTAACAGGAAAAAGCAAAGAATTTCAGAATTGCACCTTGCAATGTGGAGATATTACTGTTTGTGCATTTACAATATTCATTGATTTTTGCCATTGAAAAACATGTTTTTCATATACCAGAAATGTTTGAAGCTACTGACTGAATGAAAGGAGCTGGCATCTCACTCTCTTTGAATCTTCTTTATCATGCTAGGATTAACAGGAAAAAGCTAAATATTTCAGAATTGCACCGTGCAATGTGGAGATATTACTGTTTGTGCATTTACAATATTCATTGATTTTTGCCATTGAAAAACATGTTTTTCATATACCAGAAATGTTTGAAGCTACTGACTGAATGAAAGGAGCTGGCATCTCACTCTCTTTGAATCTTCTTTATCATGCTAGGATTAGCAGGAAAAAGCAAAAAATTTCAGAATTGCACCTTGCAATGTGGAGATATTACTGTTTGTGCATTTACAATATTCATTGATTTTTGCCATTGAAAAACGTTTTTCATATACCAGAAATGTTTGAAGCTACTGACTGAATGAAAGGAGCTGGCATCTCACTCTATTTGAATCTTCTTTATCATGCTAGGATTAACAGGAAAAAGCTAAAAATTTCAGAATTGCACCGTGCAATGTGGAGATATTACTGTTTGTGCATTTACAATATTCATTGATTTTTGCCATTGAAAAACATGTTTTTCATATACCAGAAATGTTTGAAGCTACTGACTGAATGAAAGGAGCTGGCATCTCACTCTCTTTGAATCTTCTTTATCATGCTAGGATTAGCAGGAAAAAGCAAAAAATTTCAGAATTGCACCTTGCAATGTGGAGATATTACTGTTTGTGCATTTACAATATTCATTGATTTTTGCCATTGAAAAACATGTTTTTCATATACCAGAAATGTTTGAAGCTACTGACTGAATGAAAGGAGCTGGCATCTCACTCTCTTTGAATCTTCTTTATCATGCTAGGATTAGCAGGAAAAAGCAAAAAATTTCAGAATTGCACCTTGCAATGTGGAGATATTACTGTTTGTGCATTTACAATATTCATTGATTTTTGCCATTGAAAAACGTTTTTCATATACCAGAAATGTTTGAAGCTACTGACTGAATGAAAGGAGCTGGCATCTCACTCTCTTTGAATCTTCTTTATCATGCTAGGATTAACAGGAAAAAGCTAAAAATTTCAGAATTGCACTGTGCAATGTGGAGATATTACTGTTTGTGCATTTACAATATTCATTGATTTTTGCCATTGAAAAACATGTTTTTCATATACCAGAAATGTTTGAAGCTACTGACTGAATGAAAGGAGCTGGCATCTCACTCTCTTTGAATCTTCTTTATCATGCTAGGATTAGCAGGAAAAAGCAAAAAATTTCAGAATTGCACCTTGCAATGTGGAGATATTACTGTTTGTGCATTTACAATATTCATTGATTTTTGCCATTGAAAAACATGTTTTTCATATACCAGAAATGTTTGAAGCTACTGACTGAATGAAAGGAGCTGGCATCTCACTCTGAATCTTCTTTATCATGCTAGGATTAACAGGAAAAAGCTAAAAATTTCAGAATTGCACCGTGCAATGTGGAGATATTACTGTTTGTGCATTTACAATATTCATTGATTTTTGCCATTGAAAAACATGTTTTTCATATACCAGAAATGTTTGAAGCTACTGACTGAATGAAAGGAGCTGGCATCTCACTCTCTTTGAATCTTCTTTATCATGCTAGGATTAGCAGGAAAAAGCAAAAAATTTCAGAATTGCACCTTGCAATGTGGAGATATTACTGTTTGTGCATTTACAATATTCATTGATTTTTGCCATTGAAAAACATGTTTTTCATATACCAGAAATGTTTGAAGCTACTGACTGAATGAAAGGAGCTGGCATCTCACTCTTTGAATCTTCTTTATCATGCTAGGATTAACAGGAAAAAGCTAAAAATTTCAGAATTGCACCGTGCAATGTGGAGATATTACTGTTTGTGCATTTACAATATTCATTGATTTTTGCCATTGAAAAACATGTTTTTCATATACCAGAAATGTTTGAAGCTACTGACTGAATGAAAGGAGCTGGCATCTCACTCTCTTTGAATCTTCTTTATCATGCTAGGATTAGCAGGAAAAAGCAAAAAATTTCAGAATTGCACCTTGCAATGTGGAGATATTACTGTTTGTGCATTTACAATATTCATTGATTTTTGCCATTGAAAAACATGTTTTTCATATACCAGAAATGTTTGAAGCTACTGACTGAATGAAAGGAGCTGGCATCTCACTCTCTTTGAATCTTCTTTATCATGCTAGGATTAACAGGAAAAAGCAAAAAATTTCAGAATTGCACCTTGCAATGTGGAGATATTACTGTTTGTGCATTTACAATATTCATTGATTTTTGCCATTGAAAAACATGTTTTTCATATACCAGAAATGTTTGAAGCTACTGACTGAATGAAAGGAGCTGGCATCTCACTCTCTTTGAATCTTCTTTATTATGCTAGGATTAGCAGGAAAAAGCAAAAAATTTCAGAATTGCACCTTGCAATGTGGAGATATTACTGTTTGTGCATTTACAATATTCATTGATTTTTGCCATTGAAAAACGTTTTTCATATACCAGAAATGTTTGAAGCTACTGACTGAATGAAAGGAGCTGGCATCTCACTCTCTTTGAATCTTCTTTATCATGCTAGGATTAACAGGAAAAAGCTAAAAATTTCAGAATTGCACTGTGCAATGTGGAGATATTACTGTTTGTGCATTTACAATATTCATTGATTTTTGCCATTGAAAAACATGTTTTTCATATACCAGAAATGTTTGAAGCTACTGACTGAATGAAAGGAGCTGGCATCTCACTCTCTTTGAATCTTCTTTATCATGCTAGGATTAGCAGGAAAAAGCAAAAAATTTCAGAATTGCACCTTGCAATGTGGAGATATTACTGTTTGTGCATTTACAATATTCATTGATTTTTGCCATTGAAAAACATGTTTTTCATATACCAGAAATGTTTGAAGCTACTGACTGAATGAAAGGAGCTGGCATCTCACTCTCTTTGAATCTTCTTTATCATGCTAGGATTAACAGGAAAAAGCTAAAAATTTCAGAATTGCACCGTGCAATGTGGAGATATTACTGTTTGTGCATTTACAATATTCATTGATTTTTGCCATTGAAAAACATGTTTTTCATATACCAGAAATGTTTGAAGCTACTGACTGAATGAAAGGAGCTGGCATCTCACTCTCTTTGAATCTTCTTTATCATGCTAGGATTAGCAGGAAAAAGCAAAAAATTTCAGAATTGCACCTTGCAATGTGGAGATATTACTGTTTGTGCATTTACAATATTCATTGATTTTTGCCATTGAAAAACATGTTTTTCATATACCAGAAATGTTTGAAGCTACTGACTGAATGAAAGGAGCTGGCATCTCACTCTCTTTGAATCTTCTTTATCATGCTAGGATTAACAGGAAAAAGCAAAAAATTTCAGAATTGCATCTTGCAATGTGGAGATATTACTGCTTGTGCATTTACAATATTCATTGATTTTTGCCATTGAAAAACATGTTTTTCATATACCAGAAATGTTTGAAGCTACTGACTGAATGAAAGGAGCTGGCATCTCACTCTCTTTGAATCTTCTTTATCATGCTAGGATTAACAGGAAAAAGCTAAAAATTTCAGAATTGCACCGTGCAATGTGGAGATATTACTGTTTGTGCATTTACAATATTCATTGATTTTTGCCATTGAAAAACATGTTTTTCATATACCAGAAATGTTTGAAGCTACTGACTGAATGAAAGGAGCTGGCATCTCACTCTCTTTGAATCTTCTTTATCATGCTAGGATTAACAGGAAAAAGCAAAAAATTTCAGAATTGCACCTTGCAATGTGGAGATATTACTGTTTGTCCATTTACAATATTCATTGATTTTTGCCATTGAAAAACGTTTTTCATATACCAGAAATGTTTGAAGCTACTGACTGAATGAAAGGAGCTGGCATCTCACTCTCTTTGAATCTTCTTTATCATGCTAGGATTAACAGGAAAAAGCTAAAAATTTCAGAATTGCACCGTGCAATGTGGAGATATTACTGTTTGTGCATTTACAATATTCATTGATTTTTGCCATTGAAAAACATGTTTTTCATATACCAGAAATGTTTGAAGCTACTGACTGAATGAAAGGAGCTGGCATCTCACTCTCTTTGAATCTTCTTTATCATGCTAGGATTAGCAGGAAAAAGCAAAAAATTTCAGAATTGCACCTTGCAATGTGGAGATATTACTGTTTGTGCATTTACAATATTCATTGATTTTTGCCATTGAAAAACGTTTTTCATATACCAGAAATGTTTGAAGCTACTGACTGAATGAAAGGAGCTGGCATCTCACTCTCTTTGAATCTTCTTTATCATGCTAGGATTAACAGGAAAAAGCTAAAAATTTCAGAATTGCACCGTGCAATGTGGAGATATTACTGTTTGTGCATTTACAATATTCATTGATTTTTGCCATTGAAAAACATGTTTTTCATATACCAGAAATGTTTGAAGCTACTGACTGAATGAAAGGAGCTGGCATCTCACTCTCTTTGAATCTTCTTTATCATGCTAGGATTAGCAGGAAAAAGCAAAAAATTTCAGAATTGCACCTTGCAATGTGGAGATATTACTGTTTGTGCATTTACAATATTCATTGATTTTTGCCATTGAAAAACATGTTTTTCATATACCAGAAATGTTTGAAGCTACTGACTGAATGAAAGGAGCTGGCATCTCACTCTCTTTGAATCTTCTTTATCATGCTAGGATTAACAGGAAAAAGCAAAAAATTTCAGAATTGCACCTTGCAATGTGGAGATATTACTGTTTGTGCATTTACAATATTCATTGATTTTTGCCATTGAAAAACATGTTTTTCATATACCAGAAATGTTTGAAGCTACTGACTGAATGAAAGGAGCTGGCATCTCACTCTCTTTGAATCTTCTTTATTATGCTAGGATTAGCAGGAAAAAGCAAAAAATTTCAGAATTGCACCTTGCAATGTGGAGATATTACTGTTTGTGCATTTACAATATTCATTGATTTTTGCCATTGAAAAACGTTTTTCATATACCAGAAATGTTTGAAGCTACTGACTGAATGAAAGGAGCTGGCATCTCACTCTCTTTGAATCTTCTTTATCATGCTAGGATTAACAGGAAAAAGCTAAAAATTTCAGAATTGCACTGTGCAATGTGGAGATATTACTGTTTGTGCATTTACAATATTCATTGATTTTTGCCATTGAAAAACATGTTTTTCATATACCAGAAATGTTTGAAGCTACTGACTGAATGAAAGGAGCTGGCATCTCACTCTCTTTGAATCTTCTTTATCATGCTAGGATTAACAGGAAAAAGCAAAGAATTTCAGAATTGCACCTTGCAATGTGGAGATATTACTGTTTGTGCATTTACAATATTCATTGATTTTTGCCATTGAAAAACATGTTTTTCATATACCAGAAATGTTTGAAGCTACTGACTGAATGAAAGGAGCTGGCATCTCACTCTCTTTGAATCTTCTTTATCATGCTAGGATTAACAGGAAAAAGCAAAGAATTTCAGAATTGCACCTTGCAATGTGGAGATATTACTGTTTGTGCATTTACAATATTCATTGATTTTTGCCATTGAAAAACATGTTTTTCATATACCAGAAATGTTTGAAGCTACTGACTGAATGAAAGGAGCTGGCATCTCACTCTCTTTGAATCTTCTTTATCATGCTAGGATTAACAGGAAAAAGCTAAAAATTTCAGAATTGCACCGTGCAATGTGGAGATATTACTGTTTGTGCATTTACAATATTCATTGATTTTTGCCATTGAAAAACGTTTTTCATATACCAGAAATGTTTGAAGCTACTGACTGAATGAAAGGAGCTGGCATCTCACTCTCTTTGAATCTTCTTTATCATGCAAGGATTAACAGGAAAAAGCTAAAAATTTCAGAATTGCACCGTGCAATATGGAGATATTACTGTTTGTGCATTTACAATATTCATTGATTTTTGCCATTGAAAAACGTTTTTCATATACCAGAAATGTTTGAAGCTACTGACTGAATGAAAGGAGCTGGCATCTCACTCTCTTTGAATCTTCTTTATCATGCTAGGATTAGCAGGAAAAAGCAAAAAATTTCAGAATTGCACCTTGCAATGTGGAGATATTACTGTTTGTGCATTTACAATATTCATTGATTTTTGCCATTGAAAAACATGTTTTTCATATACCAGAAATGTTTGAAGCTACTGACTGAATGAAAGGAGCTGGCATCTCACTCTGAATCTTCTTTATCATGCTAGGATTAACAGGAAAAAGCAAAAAATTTCAGAATTGCACCTTGCAATGTGGAGATATTACTGTTTGTGCATTTACAATATTCATTGATTTTTGCCATTGAAAAACATGTTTTTCATATACCAGAAATGTTTGAAGCTACTGACTGAATGAAAGGAGCTGGCATCTCACTCTCTTTGAATCTTCTTTATCATGCTAGGATTAACAGGAAAAAGCTAAAAATTTCAGAATTGCACCGTGCAATGTGGAGATATTACTGTTTGTGCATTTACAATATTCATTGATTTTTGCCATTGAAAAACATGTTTTTCATATACCAGAAATGTTTGAAGCTACTGACTGAATGAAAGGAGCTGGCATCTCACTCTCTTTGAATCTTCTTTATCATGCTAGGATTAGCAGGAAAAAGCAAAAAATTTCAGAATTGCACCTTGCAATGTGGAGATATTACTGTTTGTGCATTTACAATATTCATTGATTTTTGCCATTGAAAAACGTTTTTCATATACCAGAAATGTTTGAAGCTACTGACTGAATGAAAGGAGCTGGCATCTCACTCTCTTTGAATCTTCTTTATCATGATAGGATTAACAGGAAAAAGCTAAAAATTTCAGAATTGCACCGTGCAATGTGGAGATATTACTGTTTGTGCATTTACAATATTCATTGATTTTTGCCATTGAAAAACATGTTTTTCATATACCAGAAATGTTTGAAGCTACTGACTGAATGAAAGGAGCTGGCATCTCACTCTCTTTGAATCTTCTTTATCATGCTAGGATTAGCAGGAAAAAGCAAAAAATTTCAGAATTGCACCTTGCAATGTGGAGATATTACTGTTTGTGCATTTACAATATTCATTGATTTTTGCCATTGAAAAACATGTTTTTCATATACCAGAAATGTTTGAAGCTACTGACTGAATGAAAGGAGCTGGCATCTCACTCTCTTTGAATCTTCTTTATCATGCTAGGATTAACAGGAAAAAGCAAAGAATTTCAGAATTGCACCTTGCAATGTGGAGATATTACTGTTTGTGCATTTACAATATTCATTGATTTTTGCCATTGAAAAACATGTTTTTCATATACCAGAAATGTTTGAAGCTACTGACTGAATGAAAGGAGCTGGCATCTCACTCTCTTTGAATCTTCTTTATCATGCTAGGATTAACAGGAAAAAGCTAAAAATTTCAGAATTGCACCGTGCAATGTGGAGATATTACTGTTTGTGCATTTACAATATTCATTGATTTTTGCCATTGAAAAACATGTTTTTCATATACCAGAAATGTTTGAAGCTACTGACTGAATGAAAGGAGCTGGCATCTCACTCTCTTTGAATCTTCTTTATCATGCTAGGATTAGCAGGAAAAAGCAAAAAATTTCAGAATTGCACCTTGCAATGTGGAGATATTACTGTTTGTGCATTTACAATATTCATTGATTTTTGCCATTGAAAAACATGTTTTTCATATACCAGAAATGTTTGAAGCTACTGACTGAATGAAAGGAGCTGGCATCTCACTCTCTTTGAATCTTCTTTATCATGCTAGGATTAACAGGAAAAAGCTAAAAATTTCAGAATTGCACCGTGCAATGTGGAGATATTACTGTTTGTGCATTTACAATATTCATTGATTTTTGCCATTGAAAAACATGTTTTTCATATACCAGAAATGTTTGAAGCTACTGACTGAATGAAAGGAGCTGGCATCTCACTCTCTTTGAATCTTCTTTATCATGCTAGGATTAGCAGGAAAAAGCAAAAAATTTCAGAATTGCACCTTGCAATGTGGAGATATTACTGTTTGTGCATTTACAATATTCATTGATTTTTGCCATTGAAAAACATGTTTTTCATATACCAGAAATGTTTGAAGCTACTGACTGAATGAAAGGAGCTGGCATCTCACTCTCTTTGAATCTTCTTTATCATGCTAGGATTAACAGGAAAAAGCAAAGAATTTCAGAATTGCACCTTGCAATGTGGAGATATTACTGTTTGTGCATTTACAATATTCATTGATTTTTGCCATTGAAAAACATGTTTTTCATATACCAGAAATGTTTGAAGCTACTGACTGAATGAAAGGAGCTGGCATCTCACTCTCTTTGAATCTTCTTTATCATGCTAGGATTAACAGGAAAAAGCTAAAAATTTCAGAATTGCACCGTGCAATGTGGAGATATTACTGTTTGTGCATTTACAATATTCATTGATTTTTGCCATTGAAAAACATGTTTTTCATATACCAGAAATGTTTGAAGCTACTGACTGAATGAAAGGAGCTGGCATCTCACTCTCTTTGAATCTTCTTTATCATGCTAGGATTAGCAGGAAAAAGCAAAAAATTTCAGAATTGCACCTTGCAATGTGGAGATATTACTGTTTGTGCATTTACAATATTCATTGATTTTTGCCATTGAAAAACGTTTTTCATATACCAGAAATGTTTGAAGCTACTGACTGAATGAAAGGAGCTGGCATCTCACTCTATTTGAATCTTCTTTATCATGCTAGGATTAACAGGAAAAAGCTAAAAATTTCAGAATTGCACCGTGCAATGTGGAGATATTACTGTTTGTGCATTTACAATATTCATTGATTTTTGCCATTGAAAAACATGTTTTTCATATACCAGAAATGTTTGAAGCTACTGACTGAATGAAAGGAGCTGGCATCTCACTCTCTTTGAATCTTCTTTATCATGCTAGGATTAGCAGGAAAAAGCAAAAAATTTCAGAATTGCACCTTGCAATGTGGAGATATTACTGTTTGTGCATTTACAATATTCATTGATTTTTGCCATTGAAAAACATGTTTTTCATATACCAGAAATGTTTGAAGCTACTGACTGAATGAAAGGAGCTGGCATCTCACTCTCTTTGAATCTTCTTTATCATGCTAGGATTAACAGGAAAAAGCAAAAAATTTCAGAATTGCACCTTGCAATGTGCAGATATTACTGTTTGTGCATTTACAATATTCATTGATTTTTGCCATTGAAAAGCATGTTTTTCATATACCAGAAATGTTTGAAGCTACTGACTGAATGAAAGGAGCTGGCATCTCACTCTCTTTGAATCTTCTTTATCATGCTAGGATTAACAGGAAAAAGCTAAAAATTTCAGAATTGCACCGTGCAATGTTGAGATATTACTGCTTGTGCATTTACAATATTCATTGATTTTTGCCATTGAAAAACATGTTTTTCATATACCAGAAATGTTTGAAGCTACTGACTGAATGAAAGGAGCTGGCATCTCACTCTCTTTGAATCTTCTTTATCATGCTAGGATTAGCAGGAAAAAGCAAAAAATTTCAGAATTGCACCTTGCAATGTGGAGATATTACTGTTTGTGCATTTACAATATTCATTGATTTTTGCCATTGAAAAACGTTTTTCATATACCAGAAATGTTTGAAGCTACTGACTGAATGAAAGGAGCTGGCATCTCACTCTTTGAATCTTCTTTATCATGCTAGGATTAACAGGAAAAAGCTAAAAATTTCAGAATTGCACCGTGCAATGTGGAGATATTACTGTTTGTGCATTTACAATATTCATTGATTTTTGCCATTGAAAAACATGTTTTTCATATACCAGAAATGTTTGAAGCTACTGACTGAATGAAAGGAGCTGGCATCTCACTCTCTTTGAATCTTCTTTATCATGCTAGGATTAGCAGGAAAAAGCAAAAAATTTCAGAATTGCACCTTGCAATGTGGAGATATTACTGTTTGTGCATTTACAATATTCATTGATTTTTGCCATTGAAAAACGTTTTTCATATACCAGAAATGTTTGAAGCTACTGACTGAATGAAAGGAGCTGGCATCTCACTCTCTTTGAATCTTCTTTATCATGCTAGGATTAACAGGAAAAAGCTAAAAATTTCAGAATTGCACTGTGCAATGTGGAGATATTACTGTTTGTGCATTTACAATATTCATTGATTTTTGCCATTGAAAAACATGTTTTTCATATACCAGAAATGTTTGAAGCTACTGACTGAATGAAAGGAGCTGGCATCTCACTCTCTTTGAATCTTCTTTATCATGCTAGGATTAGCAGGAAAAAGCAAAAAATTTCAGAATTGCACCTTGCAATGTGGAGATATTACTGTTTGTGCATTTACAATATTCATTGATTTTTGCCATTGAAAAACATGTTTTTCATATACCAGAAATGTTTGAAGCTACTGACTGAATGAAAGGAGCTGGCATCTCACTCTGAATCTTCTTTATCATGCTAGGATTAACAGGAAAAAGCTAAAAATTTCAGAATTGCACCGTGCAATGTGGAGATATTACTGTTTGTGCATTTACAATATTCATTGATTTTTGCCATTGAAAAACATGTTTTTCATATACCAGAAATGTTTGAAGCTACTGACTGAATGAAAGGAGCTGGCATCTCACTCTCTTTGAATCTTCTTTATCATGCTAGGATTAGCAGGAAAAAGCAAAAAATTTCAGAATTGCACCTTGCAATGTGGAGATATTACTGTTTGTGCATTTACAATATTCATTGATTTTTGCCATTGAAAAACATGTTTTTCATATACCAGAAATGTTTGAAGCTACTGACTGAATGAAAGGAGCTGGCATCTCACTCTTTGAATCTTCTTTATCATGCTAGGATTAACAGGAAAAAGCTAAAAATTTCAGAATTGCACCGTGCAATGTGGAGATATTACTGTTTGTGCATTTACAATATTCATTGATTTTTGCCATTGAAAAACATGTTTTTCATATACCAGAAATGTTTGAAGCTACTGACTGAATGAAAGGAGCTGGCATCTCACTCTCTTTGAATCTTCTTTATCATGCTAGGATTAGCAGGAAAAAGCAAAAAATTTCAGAATTGCACCTTGCAATGTGGAGATATTACTGTTTGTGCATTTACAATATTCATTGATTTTTGCCATTGAAAAACATGTTTTTCATATACCAGAAATGTTTGAAGCTACTGACTGAATGAAAGGAGCTGGCATCTCACTCTCTTTGAATCTTCTTTATCATGCTAGGATTAACAGGAAAAAGCAAAAAATTTCAGAATTGCACCTTGCAATGTGGAGATATTACTGTTTGTGCATTTACAATATTCATTGATTTTTGCCATTGAAAAACATGTTTTTCATATACCAGAAATGTTTGAAGCTACTGACTGAATGAAAGGAGCTGGCATCTCACTCTCTTTGAATCTTCTTTATTATGCTAGGATTAGCAGGAAAAAGCAAAAAATTTCAGAATTGCACCTTGCAATGTGGAGATATTACTGTTTGTGGATTTACAATATTCATTGATTTTTGCCATTGAAAAACGTTTTTCATATACCAGAAATGTTTGAAGCTACTGACTGAATGAAAGGAGCTGGCATCTCACTCTCTTTGAATCTTCTTTATCATGCTAGGATTAACAGGAAAAAGCTAAAAATTTCAGAATTGCACTGTGCAATGTGGAGATATTACTGTTTGTGCATTTACAATATTCATTGATTTTTGCCATTGAAAAACATGTTTTTCATATACCAGAAATGTTTGAAGCTACTGACTGAATGAAAGGAGCTGGCATCTCACTCTCTTTGAATCTTCTTTATCATGCTAGGATTAGCAGGAAAAAGCAAAAAATTTCAGAATTGCACCTTGCAATGTGGAGATATTACTGTTTGTGCATTTACAATATTCATTGATTTTTGCCATTGAAAAACATGTTTTTCATATACCAGAAATGTTTGAAGCTACTGACTGAATGAAAGGAGCTGGCATCTCACTCTCTTTGAATCTTCTTTATCATGCTAGGATTAACAGGAAAAAGCTAAAAATTTCAGAATTGCACCGTGCAATGTGGAGATATTACTGTTTGTGCATTTACAATATTCATTGATTTTTGCCATTGAAAAACATGTTTTTCATATACCAGAAATGTTTGAAGCTACTGACTGAATGAAAGGAGCTGGCATCTCACTCTCTTTGAATCTTCTTTATCATGCTAGGATTAGCAGGAAAAAGCAAAAAATTTCAGAATTGCACCTTGCAATGTGGAGATATTACTGTTTGTGCATTTACAATATTCATTGATTTTTGCCATTGAAAAACATGTTTTTCATATACCAGAAATGTTTGAAGCTACTGACTGAATGAAAGGAGCTGGCATCTCACTCTCTTTGAATCTTCTTTATCATGCTAGGATTAACAGGAAAAAGCAAAAAATTTCAGAATTGCATCTTGCAATGTGGAGATATTACTGCTTGTGCATTTACAATATTCATTGATTTTTGCCATTGAAAAACATGTTTTTCATATACCAGAAATGTTTGAAGCTACTGACTGAATGAAAGGAGCTGGCATCTCACTCTCTTTGAATCTTCTTTATCATGCTAGGATTAACAGGAAAAAGCTAAAAATTTCAGAATTGCACCGTGCAATGTGGAGATATTACTGTTTGTGCATTTACAATATTCATTGATTTTTGCCATTGAAAAACATGTTTTTCATATACCAGAAATGTTTGAAGCTACTGACTGAATGAAAGGAGCTGGCATCTCACTCTCTTTGAATCTTCTTTATCATGCTAGGATTAACAGGAAAAAGCAAAAAATTTCAGAATTGCACCTTGCAATGTGGAGATATTACTGTTTGTCCATTTACAATATTCATTGATTTTTGCCATTGAAAAACGTTTTTCATATACCAGAAATGTTTGAAGCTACTGACTGAATGAAAGGAGCTGGCATCTCACTCTCTTTGAATCTTCTTTATCATGCTAGGATTAACAGGAAAAAGCTAAAAATTTCAGAATTGCACCGTGCAATGTGGAGATATTACTGTTTGTGCATTTACAATATTCATTGATTTTTGCCATTGAAAAACATGTTTTTCATATACCAGAAATGTTTGAAGCTACTGACTGAATGAAAGGAGCTGGCATCTCACTCTCTTTGAATCTTCTTTATCATGCTAGGATTAGCAGGAAAAAGCAAAAAATTTCAGAATTGCACCTTGCAATGTGGAGATATTACTGTTTGTGCATTTACAATATTCATTGATTTTTGCCATTGAAAAACGTTTTTCATATACCAGAAATGTTTGAAGCTACTGACTGAATGAAAGGAGCTGGCATCTCACTCTCTTTGAATCTTCTTTATCATGCTAGGATTAACAGGAAAAAGCTAAAAATTTCAGAATTGCACCGTGCAATGTGGAGATATTACTGTTTGTGCATTTACAATATTCATTGATTTTTGCCATTGAAAAACATGTTTTTCATATACCAGAAATGTTTGAAGCTACTGACTGAATGAAAGGAGCTGGCATCTCACTCTCTTTGAATCTTCTTTATCATGCTAGGATTAGCAGGAAAAAGCAAAAAATTTCAGAATTGCACCTTGCAATGTGGAGATATTACTGTTTGTGCATTTACAATATTCATTGATTTTTGCCATTGAAAAACATGTTTTTCATATACCAGAAATGTTTGAAGCTACTGACTGAATGAAAGGAGCTGGCATCTCACTCTCTTTGAATCTTCTTTATCATGCTAGGATTAACAGGAAAAAGCAAAAAATTTCAGAATTGCACCTTGCAATGTGGAGATATTACTGTTTGTGCATTTACAATATTCATTGATTTTTGCCATTGAAAAACATGTTTTTCATATACCAGAAATGTTTGAAGCTACTGACTGAATGAAAGGAGCTGGCATCTCACTCTCTTTGAATCTTCTTTATTATGCTAGGATTAGCAGGAAAAAGCAAAAAATTTCAGAATTGCACCTTGCAATGTGGAGATATTACTGTTTGTGCATTTACAATATTCATTGATTTTTGCCATTGAAAAACGTTTTTCATATACCAGAAATGTTTGAAGCTACTGACTGAATGAAAGGAGCTGGCATCTCACTCTCTTTGAATCTTCTTTATCATGCTAGGATTAACAGGAAAAAGCTAAAAATTTCAGAATTGCACTGTGCAATGTGGAGATATTACTGTTTGTGCATTTACAATATTCATTGATTTTTGCCATTGAAAAACATGTTTTTCATATACCAGAAATGTTTGAAGCTACTGACTGAATGAAAGGAGCTGGCATCTCACTCTCTTTGAATCTTCTTTATCATGCTAGGATTAGCAGGAAAAAGCAAAAAATTTCAGAATTGCACCTTGCAATGTGGAGATATTACTGTTTGTGCATTTACAATATTCATTGATTTTTGCCATTGAAAAACATGTTTTTCATATACCAGAAATGTTTGAAGCTACTGACTGAATGAAAGGAGCTGGCATCTCACTCTCTTTGAATCTTCTTTATCATGCTAGGATTAACAGGAAAAAGCAAAGAATTTCAGAATTGCACCTTGCAATGTGGAGATATTACTGTTTGTGCATTTACAATATTCATTGATTTTTGCCATTGAAAAACATGTTTTTCATATACCAGAAATGTTTGAAGCTACTGACTGAATGAAAGGAGCTGGCATCTCACTCTCTTTGAATCTTCTTTATCATGCTAGGATTAACAGGAAAAAGCAAAGAATTTCAGAATTGCACCTTGCAATGTGGAGATATTACTGTTTGTGCATTTACAATATTCATTGATTTTTGCCATTGAAAAACATGTTTTTCATATACCAGAAATGTTTGAAGCTACTGACTGAATGAAAGGAGCTGGCATCTCACTCTCTTTGAATCTTCTTTATCATGCTAGGATTAACAGGAAAAAGCTAAAAATTTCAGAATTGCACCGTGCAATGTGGAGATATTACTGTTTGTGCATTTACAATATTCATTGATTTTTGCCATTGAAAAACGTTTTTCATATACCAGAAATGTTTGAAGCTACTGACTGAATGAAAGGAGCTGGCATCTCACTCTCTTTGAATCTTCTTTATCATGCTAGGATTAACAGGAAAAAGCTAAAAATTTCAGAATTGCACCGTGCAATATGGAGATATTACTGTTTGTGCATTTACAATATTCATTGATTTTTGCCATTGAAAAACGTTTTTCATATACCAGAAATGTTTGAAGCTACTGACTGAATGAAAGGAGCTGGCATCTCACTCTCTTTGAATCTTCTTTATCATGCTAGGATTAGCAGGAAAAAGCAAAAAATTTCAGAATTGCACCTTGCAATGTGGAGATATTACTGTTTGTGCATTTACAATATTCATTGATTTTTGCCATTGAAAAACATGTTTTTCATATACCAGAAATGTTTGAAGCTACTGACTGAATGAAAGGAGCTGGCATCTCACTCTGAATCTTCTTTATCATGCTAGGATTAACAGGAAAAAGCAAAAAATTTCAGAATTGCACCTTGCAATGTGGAGATATTACTGTTTGTGCATTTACAATATTCATTGATTTTTGCCATTGAAAAACATGTTTTTCATATACCAGAAATGTTTGAAGCTACTGACTGAATGAAAGGAGCTGGCATCTCACTCTCTTTGAATCTTCTTTATCATGCTAGGATTAACAGGAAAAAGCTAAAAATTTCAGAATTGCACCGTGCAATGTGGAGATATTACTGTTTGTGCATTTACAATATTCATTGATTTTTGCCATTGAAAAACATGTTTTTCATATACCAGAAATGTTTGAAGCTACTGACTGAATGAAAGGAGCTGGCATCTCACTCTCTTTGAATCTTCTTTATCATGCTAGGATTAGCAGGAAAAAGCAAAAAATTTCAGAATTGCACCTTGCAATGTGGAGATATTACTGTTTGTGCATTTACAATATTCATTGATTTTTGCCATTGAAAAACGTTTTTCATATACCAGAAATGTTTGAAGCTACTGACTGAATGAAAGGAGCTGGCATCTCACTCTCTTTGAATCTTCTTTATCATGATAGGATTAACAGGAAAAAGCTAAAAATTTCAGAATTGCACCGTGCAATGTGGAGATATTACTGTTTGTGCATTTACAATATTCATTGATTTTTGCCATTGAAAAACATGTTTTTCATATACCAGAAATGTTTGAAGCTACTGACTGAATGAAAGGAGCTGGCATCTCACTCTCTTTGAATCTTCTTTATCATGCTAGGATTAGCAGGAAAAAGCAAAAAATTTCAGAATTGCACCTTGCAATGTGGAGATATTACTGTTTGTGCATTTACAATATTCATTGATTTTTGCCATTGAAAAACATGTTTTTCATATACCAGAAATGTTTGAAGCTACTGACTGAATGAAAGGAGCTGGCATCTCACTCTCTTTGAATCTTCTTTATCATGCTAGGATTAACAGGAAAAAGCTAAAAATTTCAGAATTGCACCGTGCAATGTGGAGATATTACTGTTTGTGCATTTACAATATTCATTGATTTTTGCCATTGAAAAACATGTTTTTCATATACCAGAAATGTTTGAAGCTACTGACTGAATGAAAGGAGCTGGCATCTCACTCTCTTTGAATCTTCTTTATCATGCTAGGATTAGCAGGAAAAAGCAAAAAATTTCAGAATTGCACCTTGCAATGTGGAGATATTACTGTTTGTGCATTTACAATATTCATTGATTTTTGCCATTGAAAAACATGTTTTTCATATACCAGAAATGTTTGAAGCTACTGACTGAATGAAAGGAGCTGGCATCTCACTCTCTTTGAATCTTCTTTATCATGCTAGGATTAACAGGAAAAAGCTAAAAATTTCAGAATTGCACCGTGCAATGTGGAGATATTACTGTTTGTGCATTTACAATATTCATTGATTTTTGCCATTGAAAAACATGTTTTTCATATACCAGAAATGTTTGAAGCTACTGACTGAATGAAAGGAGCTGGCATCTCACTCTCTTTGAATCTTCTTTATCATGCTAGGATTAACAGGAAAAAGCTAAAAATTTCAGAATTGCACCGTGCAATGTGGAGATATTACTGTTTGTGCATTTACAATATTCATTGATTTTTGCCATTGAAAAACATGTTTTTCATATACCAGAAATGTTTGAAGCTACTGACTGAATGAAAGGAGCTGGCATCTCACTCTCTTTGAATCTTCTTTATCATGCTAGGATTAGCAGGAAAAAGCAAAAAATTTCAGAATTGCACCTTGCAATGTGGAGATATTACTGTTTGTGCATTTACAATATTCATTGATTTTTGCCATTGAAAAACATGTTTTTCATATACCAGAAATGTTTGAAGCTACTGACTGAATGAAAGGAGCTGGCATCTCACTCTCTTTGAATCTTCTTTATCATGCTAGGATTAACAGGAAAAAGCTAAAAATTTCAGAATTGCACCGTGCAATGTGGAGATATTACTGTTTGTGCATTTACAATATTCATTGATTTTTGCCATTGAAAAACATGTTTTTCATATACCAGAAATGTTTGAAGCTACTGACTGAATGAAAGGAGCTGGCATCTCACTCTCTTTGAATCTTCTTTATCATGCTAGGATTAGCAGGAAAAAGCAAAAAATTTCAGAATTGCACCTTGCAATGTGGAGATATTACTGTTTGTGCATTTACAATATTCATTGATTTTTGCCATTGAAAAACATGTTTTTCATATACCAGAAATGTTTGAAGCTACTGACTGAATGAAAGGAGCTGGCATCTCACTCTCTTTGAATCTTCTTTATCATGCTAGGATTAACAGGAAAAAGCAAAGAATTTCAGAATTGCACCTTGCAATGTGGAGATATTACTGTTTGTGCATTTACAATATTCATTGATTTTTGCCATTGAAAAACATGTTTTTCATATACCAGAAATGTTTGAAGCTACTGACTGAATGAAAGGAGCTGGCATCTCACTCTCTTTGAATCTTCTTTATCATGCTAGGATTAACAGGAAAAAGCTAAAAATTTCAGAATTGCACCGTGCAATGTGGAGATATTACTGTTTGTGCATTTACAATATTCATTGATTTTTGCCATTGAAAAACATGTTTTTCATATACCAGAAATGTTTGAAGCTACTGACTGAATGAAAGGAGCTGGCATCTCACTCTCTTTGAATCTTCTTTATCATGCTAGGATTAGCAGGAAAAAGCAAAAAATTTCAGAATTGCACCTTGCAATGTGGAGATATTACTGTTTGTGCATTTACAATATTCATTGATTTTTGCCATTGAAAAACGTTTTTCATATACCAGAAATGTTTGAAGCTACTGACTGAATGAAAGGAGCTGGCATCTCACTCTATTTGCATCTTCTTTATCATGCTAGGATTAACAGGAAAAAGCTAAAAATTTCAGAATTGCACCGTGCAATGTGGAGATATTACTGTTTGTGCATTTACAATATTCATTGATTTTTGCCATTGAAAAACATGTTTTTCATATACCAGAAATGTTTGAAGCTACTGACTGAATGAAAGGAGCTGGCATCTCACTCTCTTTGAATCTTCTTTATCATGCTAGGATTAGCAGGAAAAAGCAAAAAATTTCAGAATTGCACCTTGCAATGTGGAGATATTACTGTTTGTGCATTTACAATATTCATTGATTTTTGCCATTGAAAAACATGTTTTTCATATACCAGAAATGTTTGAAGCTACTGACTGAATGAAAGGAGCTGGCATCTCACTCTCTTTGAATCTTCTTTATCATGCTAGGATTAACAGGAAAAAGCAAAAAATTTCAGAATTGCACCTTGCAATGTGCAGATATTACTGTTTGTGCATTTACAATATTCATTGATTTTTGCCATTGAAAAGCATGTTTTTCATATACCAGAAATGTTTGAAGCTACTGACTGAATGAAAGGAGCTGGCATCTCACTCTCTTTGAATCTTCTTTATCATGCTAGGATTAACAGGAAAAAGCTAAAAATTTCAGAATTGCACCGTGCAATGTTGAGATATTACTGCTTGTGCATTTACAATATTCATTGATTTTTGCCATTGAAAAACATGTTTTTCATATACCAGAAATGTTTGAAGCTACTGACTGAATGAAAGGAGCTGGCATCTCACTCTCTTTGAATCTTCTTTATCATGCTAGGATTAGCAGGAAAAAGCAAAAAATTTCAGAATTGCACCTTGCAATGTGGAGATATTACTGTTTGTGCATTTACAATATTCATTGATTTTTGCCATTGAAAAACGTTTTTCATATACCAGAAATGTTTGAAGCTACTGACTGAATGAAAGGAGCTGGCATCTCACTCTTTGAATCTTCTTTATCATGCTAGGATTAACAGGAAAAAGCTAAAAATTTCAGAATTGCACCGTGCAATGTGGAGATATTACTGTTTGTGCATTTACAATATTCATTGATTTTTGCCATTGAAAAACATGTTTTTCATATACCAGAAATGTTTGAAGCTACTGACTGAATGAAAGGAGCTGGCATCTCACTCTCTTTGAATCTTCTTTATCATGCTAGGATTAACAGGAAAAAGCTAAAAATTTCAGAATTGCACCGTGCAATGTGGAGATATTACTGTTTGTGCATTTACAATATTCATTGATTTTTGCCATTGAAAAACATGTTTTTCATATACCAGAAATGTTTGAAGCTACTGACTGAATGAAAGGAGCTGGCATCTCACTCTCTTTGAATCTTCTTTATCATGCTAGGATTAGCAGGAAAAAGCAAAAAATTTCAGAATTGCACCTTGCAATGTGGAGATATTACTGTTTGTGCATTTACAATATTCATTGATTTTTGCCATTGAAAAACGTTTTTCATATACCAGAAATGTTTGAAGCTACTGACTGAATGAAAGGAGCTGGCATCTCACTCTCTTTGAATCTTCTTTATCATGCTAGGATTAACAGGAAAAAGCTAAAAATTTCAGAATTGCACCGTGCAATGTGGAGATATTACTGTTTGTGCATTTACAATATTCATTGATTTTTGCCATTGAAAAACATGTTTTTCATATACCAGAAATGTTTGAAGCTACTGACTGAATGAAAGGAGCTGGCATCTCACTCTCTTTGAATCTTCTTTATCATGCTAGGATTAGCAGGAAAAAGCAAAAAATTTCAGAATTGCACCTTGCAATGTGGAGATATTACTGTTTGTGCATTTACAATATTCATTGATTTTTGCCATTGAAAAACATGTTTTTCATATACCAGAAATGTTTGAAGCTACTGACTGAATGAAAGGAGCTGGCATCTCACTCTCTTTGAATCTTCTTTATCATGCTAGGATTAGCAGGAAAAAGCAAAAAATTTCAGAATTGCACCTTGCAATGTGGAGATATTACTGTTTGTGCATTTACAATATTCATTGATTTTTGCCATTGAAAAACATGTTTTTCATATACCAGAAATGTTTGAAGCTACTGACTGAATGAAAGGAGCTGGCATCTCACTCTCTTTGAATCTTCTTTATCATGCTAGGATTAACAGGAAAAAGCAAAAAATTTCAGAATTGCACCTTGCAATGTGGAGATATTACTGTTTGTGCATTTACAATATTCATTGATTTTTGCCATTGAAAAGCATGTTTTTCATATACCAGAAATGTTTGAAGCTACTGACTGAATGAAAGGAGCTGGCATCTCACTCTCTTTGAATCTTCTTTATCATGCTAGGATTAACAGGAAAAAGCTAAAAATTTCAGAATTGCACCGTGCAATGTTGAGATATTACTGTTTGTGCATTTACAATATTCATTGATTTTTGCCATTGAAAAACATGTTTTTCATATACCAGAAATGTTTGAAGCTACTGACTGAATGAAAGGAGCTGGCATCTCACTCTGAATCTTCTTTATCATGCTAGGATTAGCAGGAAAAAGCAAAAAATTTCAGAATTGCACCTTGCAATGTGGAGATATTACTGTTTGTGCATTTACAATATTCATTGATTTTTGCCATTGAAAAACATGTTTTTCATATACCAGAAATGTTTGAAGCTACTGACTGAATGAAAGGAGCTGGCATCTCACTCTTTGAATCTTCTTTATCATGCTAGGATTAACAGGAAAAAGCTAAAAATTTCAGAATTGCACCGTGCAATGTGGAGATATTACTGTTTGTGCATTTACAATATTCATTGATTTTTGCCATTGAAAAACATGTTTTTCATATACCAGAAATGTTTGAAGCTACTGACTGAATGAAAGGAGCTGGCATCTCACTCTCTTTGAATCTTCTTTATCATGCTAGGATTAGCAGGAAAAAGCAAAAAATTTCAGAATTGCACCTTGCAATGTGGAGATATTACTGTTTGTGCATTTACAATATTCATTGATTTTTGCCATTGAAAAACATGTTTTTCATATACCAGAAATGTTTGAAGCTACTGACTGAATGAAAGGAGCTGGCATCTCACTCTCTTTGAATCTTCTTTATCATGCTAGGATTAACAGGAAAAAGCAAAAAATTTCAGAATTGCACCTTGCAATGTGGAGATATTACTGTTTGTGCATTTACAATATTCATTGATTTTTGCCATTGAAAAACATGTTTTTCATATACCAGAAATGTTTGAAGCTACTGACTGAATGAAAGGAGCTGGCATCTCACTCTCTTTGAATCTTCTTTATCATGCTAGGATTAACAGGAAAAAGCTAAAAATTTCAGAATTGCACCGTGCAATGTGGAGATATTACTGTTTGTGCATTTACAATATTCATTGATTTTTGCCATTGAAAAACATGTTTTTCATATACCAGAAATGTTTGAAGCTACTGACTGAATGAAAGGAGCTGGCATCTCACTCTCTTTGAATCTTCTTTATCATGCTAGGATTAGCAGGAAAAAGCAAAAAATTTCAGAATTGCACCTTGCAATGTGGAGATATTACTGTTTGTGCATTTACAATATTCATTGATTTTTGCCATTGAAAAACATGTTTTTCATATACCAGAAATGTTTGAAGCTACTGACTGAATGAAAGGAGCTGGCATCTCACTCTCTTTGAATCTTCTTTATCATGCTAGGATTAACAGGAAAAAGCTAAAAATTTCAGAATTGCACCGTGCAATGTGGAGATATTACTGTTTGTGCATTTACAATATTCATTGATTTTTGCCATTGAAAAACATGTTTTTCATATACCAGAAATGTTTGAAGCTACTGACTGAATGAAAGGAGCTGGCATCTCACTCTCTTTGAATCTTCTTTATCATGCTAGGATTAGCAGGAAAAAGCAAAAAATTTCAGAATTGCACCTTGCAATGTGGAGATATTACTGTTTGTGCATTTACAATATTCATTGATTTTTGCCATTGAAAAACATGTTTTTCATATACCAGAAATGTTTGAAGCTACTGACTGAATGAAAGGAGCTGGCATCTCACTCTCTTTGAATCTTCTTTATCATGCTAGGATTAACAGGAAAAAGCAAAGAATTTCAGAATTGCACCTTGCAATGTGGAGATATTACTGTTTGTGCATTTACAATATTCATTGATTTTTGCCATTGAAAAACATGTTTTTCATATACCAGAAATGTTTGAAGCTACTGACTGAATGAAAGGAGCTGGCATCTCACTCTCTTTGAATCTTCTTTATCATGCTAGGATTAACAGGAAAAAGCAAAGAATTTCAGAATTGCACCTTGCAATGTGGAGATATTACTGTTTGTGCATTTACAATATTCATTGATTTTTGCCATTGAAAAACATGTTTTTCATATACCAGAAATGTTTGAAGCTACTGACTGAATGAAAGGAGCTGGCATCTCACTCTCTTTGAATCTTCTTTATCATGCTAGGATTAACAGGAAAAAGCTAAAAATTTCAGAATTGCACCGTGCAATGTGGAGATATTACTGTTTGTGCATTTACAATATTCATTGATTTTTGCCATTGAAAAACATGTTTTTCATATACCAGAAATGTTTGAAGCTACTGACTGAATGAAAGGAGCTGGCATCTCACTCTCTTTGAATCTTCTTTATCATGCTAGGATTAGCAGGAAAAAGCAAAAAATTTCAGAATTGCACCTTGCAATGTGGAGATATTACTGTTTGTGCATTTACAATATTCATTGATTTTTGCCATTGAAAAACATGTTTTTCATATACCAGAAATGTTTGAAGCTACTGACTGAATGAAAGGAGCTGGCATCTCACTCTCTTTGAATCTTCTTTATCATGCTAGGATTAACAGGAAAAAGCTAAAAATTTCAGAATTGCACCGTGCAATATGGAGATATTACTGTTTGTGCATTTACAATATTCATTGATTTTTGCCATTGAAAAACGTTTTTCATATACCAGAAATGTTTGAAGCTACTGACTGAATGAAAGGAGCTGGCATCTCACTCTCTTTGAATCTTCTTTATCATGCTAGGATTAGCAGGAAAAAGCAAAAAATTTCAGAATTGCACCTTGCAATGTGGAGATATTACTGTTTGTGCATTTACAATATTCATTGATTTTTGCCATTGAAAAACATGTTTTTCATATACCAGAAATGTTTGAAGCTACTGACTGAATGAAAGGAGCTGGCATCTCACTCTGAATCTTCTTTATCATGCTAGGATTAACAGGAAAAAGCAAAAAATTTCAGAATTGCACCTTGCAATGTGGAGATATTACTGTTTGTGCATTTACAATATTCATTGATTTTTGCCATTGAAAAACATGTTTTTCATATACCAGAAATGTTTGAAGCTACTGACTGAATGAAAGGAGCTGGCATCTCACTCTCTTTGAATCTTCTTTATCATGCTAGGATTAACAGGAAAAAGCTAAAAATTTCAGAATTGCACCGTGCAATGTGGAGATATTACTGTTTGTGCATTTACAATATTCATTGATTTTTGCCATTGAAAAACATGTTTTTCATATACCAGAAATGTTTGAAGCTACTGACTGAATGAAAGGAGCTGGCATCTCACTCTCTTTGAATCTTCTTTATCATGCTAGGATTAGCAGGAAAAAGCAAAAAATTTCAGAATTGCACCTTGCAATGTGGAGATATTACTGTTTGTGCATTTACAATATTCATTGATTTTTGCCATTGAAAAACGTTTTTCATATACCAGAAATGTTTGAAGCTACTGACTGAATGAAAGGAGCTGGCATCTCACTCTCTTTGAATCTTCTTTATCATGCTAGGATTAACAGGAAAAAGCTAAAAATTTCAGAATTGCACCGTGCAATGTGGAGATATTACTGTTTGTGCATTTACAATATTCATTGATTTTTGCCATTGAAAAACATGTTTTTCATATACCAGAAATGTTTGAAGCTACTGACTGAATGAAAGGAGCTGGCATCTCACTCTCTTTGAATCTTCTTTATCATGCTAGGATTAACAGGAAAAAGCAAAAAATTTCAGAATTGCACCTTGCAATGTGGAGATATTACTGTTTGTGCATTTACAATATTCATTGATTTTTGCCATTGAAAAACATGTTTTTCATATACCAGAAATGTTTGAAGCTACTGACTGAATGAAAGGAGCTGGCATCTCACTCTCTTTGAATCTTCTTTATCATGCTAGGATTAGCAGGAAAAAGCAAAAAATTTCAGAATTGCACCTTGCAATGTGGAGATATTACTGTTTGTGCATTTACAATATTCATTGATTTTTGCCATTGAAAAACATGTTTTTCATATACCAGAAATGTTTGAAGCTACTGACTGAATGAAAGGAGCTGGCATCTCACTCTCTTTGAATCTTCTTTATCATGCTAGGATTAGCAGGAAAAAGCAAAAAATTTCAGAATTGCACCTTGCAATGTGGAGATATTACTGTTTGTGCATTTACAATATTCATTGATTTTTGCCATTGAAAAACATGTTTTTCATATACCAGAAATGTTTGAAGCTACTGACTGAATGAAAGGAGCTGGCATCTCACTCTCTTTGAATCTTCTTTATCATGCTAGGATTAACAGGAAAAAGCTAAAAATTTCAGAATTGCACCGTGCAATGTGGAGATATTACTGTTTGTGCATTTACAATATTCATTGATTTTTGCCATTGAAAAACATGTTTTTCATATACCAGAAATGTTTGAAGCTACTGACTGAATGAAAGGAGCTGGCATCTCACTCTCTTTGAATCTTCTTTATCATGCTAGGATTAGCAGGAAAAAGCAAAAAATTTCAGAATTGCACCTTGCAATGTGGAGATATTACTGTTTGTGCATTTACAATATTCATTGATTTTTGCCATTGAACAACATGTTTTTCATATACCAGAAATGTTTGAAGCTACTGACTGAATGAAAGGAGCTGGCATCTCACTCTCTTTGAATCTTCTTTATCATGCTAGGATTAACAGGAAAAAGCAAAGAATTTCAGAATTGCACCTTGCAATGTGGAGATATTACTGTTTGTGCATTTACAATATTCATTGATTTTTGCCATTGAAAAACATGTTTTTCATATACCAGAAATGTTTGAAGCTACTGACTGAATGAAAGGAGCTGGCATCTCACTCTCTTTGAATCTTCTTTATCATGCTAGGATTAACAGGAAAAAGCAAAGAATTTCAGAATTGCACCTTGCAATGTGGAGATATTACTGTTTGTGCATTTACAATATTCATTGATTTTTGCCATTGAAAAACATGTTTTTCATATACCAGAAATGTTTGAAGCTACTGACTGAATGAAAGGAGCTGGCATCTCACTCTCTTTGAATCTTCTTTATCATGCTAGGATTAACAGGAAAAAGCAAAGAATTTCAGAATTGCACCTTGCAATGTGGAGATATTACTGTTTGTGCCTTTACAATATTCATTGATTTTTGCCATTGAAAAACATGTTTTTCATATACCAGAAATGTTTGAAGCTACTGACTGAATGAAAGGAGCTGGCATCTCACTCTCTTTGAATCTTCTTTATCATGCTAGGATTAACAGGAAAAAGCTAAAAATTTCAGAATTGCACCGTGCAATGTGGAGATATTACTGTTTGTGCATTTACAATATTCATTGATTTTTGCCATTGAAAAACATGTTTTTCATATACCAGAAATGTTTGAAGCTACTGACTGAATGAAAGGAGCTGGCATCTCACTCTCTTTGAATCTTCTTTATCATGCTAGGATTAGCAGGAAAAAGCAAAAAATTTCAGAATTGCACCTTGCAATGTGGAGATATTACTGTTTGTGCATTTACAATATTCATTGATTTTTGCCATTGAAAAACATGTTTTTCATATACCAGAAATGTTTGAAGCTACTGACTGAATGAAAGGAGCTGGCATCTCACTCTCTTTGAATCTTCTTTATCATGCTAGGATTAACAGGAAAAAGCTAAAAATTTCAGAATTGCACCGTGCAATATGGAGATATTACTGTTTGTGCATTTACAATATTCATTGATTTTTGCCATTGAAAAACGTTTTTCATATACCAGAAATGTTTGAAGCTACTGACTGAATGAAAGGAGCTGGCATCTCACTCTCTTTGAATCTTCTTTATCATGCTAGGATTAGCAGGAAAAAGCAAAAAATTTCAGAATTGCACCTTGCAATGTGGAGATATTACTGTTTGTGCATTTACAATATTCATTGATTTTTGCCATTGAAAAACATGTTTTTCATATACCAGAAATGTTTGAAGCTACTGACTGAATGAAAGGAGCTGGCATCTCACTCTGAATCTTCTTTATCATGCTAGGATTAACAGGAAAAAGCAAAAAATTTCAGAATTGCACCTTGCAATGTGGAGATATTACTGTTTGTGCATTTACAATATTCATTGATTTTTGCCATTGAAAAACATGTTTTTCATATACCAGAAATGTTTGAAGCTACTGACTGAATGAAAGGAGCTGGCATCTCACTCTCTTTGAATCTTCTTTATCATGCTAGGATTAACAGGAAAAAGCTAAAAATTTCAGAATTGCACCGTGCAATGTGGAGATATTACTGTTTGTGCATTTACAATATTCATTGATTTTTGCCATTGAAAAACATGTTTTTCATATGCCAGAAATGTTTGAAGCTACTGACTGAATGAAAGGAGCTGGCATCTCACTCTCTTTGAATCTTCTTTATCATGCTAGGATTAGCAGGAAAAAGCAAAAAATTTCAGAATTGCACCTTGCAATGTGGAGATATTACTGTTTGTGCATTTACAATATTCATTGATTTTTGCCATTGAAAAACGTTTTTCATATACCAGAAATGTTTGAAGCTACTGACTGAATGAAAGGAGCTGGCATCTCACTCTCTTTGAATCTTCTTTATCATGCTAGGATTAACAGGAAAAAGCTAAAAATTTCAGAATTGCACCGTGCAATGTGGAGATATTACTGTTTGTGCATTTACAATATTCATTGATTTTTGCCATTGAAAAACATGTTTTTCATATACCAGAAATGTTTGAAGCTACTGACTGAATGAAAGGAGCTGGCATCTCACTCTCTTTGAATCTTCTTTATCATGCTAGGATTAGCAGGAAAAAGCAAAAAATTTCAGAATTGCACCTTGCAATGTGGAGATATTACTGTTTGTGCATTTACAATATTCATTGATTTTTGCCATTGAAAAACATGTTTTTCATATACCAGAAATGTTTGAAGCTACTGACTGAATGAAAGGAGCTGGCATCTCACTCTCTTTGAATCTTCTTTATCATGCTAGGATTAACAGGAAAAAGCAAAGAATTTCAGAATTGCACCTTGCAATGTGGAGATATTACTGTTTGTGCATTTACAATATTCATTGATTTTTGCCATTGAAAAACATGTTTTTCATATACCAGAAATGTTTGAAGCTACTGACTGAATGAAAGGAGCTGGCATCTCACTCTCTTTGAATCTTCTTTATCATGCTAGGATTAACAGGAAAAAGCTAAAAATTTCAGAATTGCACCGTGCAATGTGGAGATATTACTGTTTGTGCATTTACAATATTCATTGATTTTTGCCATTGAAAAACATGTTTTTCATATACCAGAAATGTTTGAAGCTACTGACTGAATGAAAGGAGCTGGCATCTCACTCTCTTTGAATCTTCTTTATCATGCTAGGATTAGCAGGAAAAAGCAAAAAATTTCAGAATTGCACCTTGCAATGTGGAGATATTACTGTTTGTGCATTTACAATATTCATTGATTTTTGCCATTGAAAAACATGTTTTTCATATACCAGAAATGTTTGAAGCTACTGACTGAATGAAAGGAGCTGGCATCTCACTCTCTTTGAATCTTCTTTATCATGCTAGGATTAACAGGAAAAAGCTAAAAATTTCAGAATTGCACCGTGCAATGTGGAGATATTACTGTTTGTGCATTTACAATATTCATTGATTTTTGCCATTGAAAAACATGTTTTTCATATACCAGAAATGTTTGAAGCTACTGACTGAATGAAAGGAGCTGGCATCTCACTCTCTTTGAATCTTCTTTATCATGCTAGGATTAGCAGGAAAAAGCAAAAAATTTCAGAATTGCACCTTGCAATGTGGAGATATTACTGTTTGTGCATTTACAATATTCATTGATTTTTGCCATTGAAAAACATGTTTTTCATATACCAGAAATGTTTGAAGCTACTGACTGAATGAAAGGAGCTGGCATCTCACTCTCTTTGAATCTTCTTTATCATGCTAGGATTAACAGGAAAAAGCAAAGAATTTCAGAATTGCACCTTGCAATGTGGAGATATTACTGTTTGTGCATTTACAATATTCATTGATTTTTGCCATTGAAAAACATGTTTTTCATATACCAGAAATGTTTGAAGCTACTGACTGAATGAAAGGAGCTGGCATCTCACTCTCTTTGAATCTTCTTTATCATGCTAGGATTAACAGGAAAAAGCTAAAAATTTCAGAATTGCACCGTGCAATGTGGAGATATTACTGTTTGTGCATTTACAATATTCATTGATTTTTGCCATTGAAAAACATGTTTTTCATATACCAGAAATGTTTGAAGCTACTGACTGAATGAAAGGAGCTGGCATCTCACTCTCTTTGAATCTTCTTTATCATGCTAGGATTAGCAGGAAAAAGCAAAAAATTTCAGAATTGCACCTTGCAATGTGGAGATATTACTGTTTGTGCATTTACAATATTCATTGATTTTTGCCATTGAAAAACATGTTTTTCATATACCAGAAATGTTTGAAGCTACTGACTGAATGAAAGGAGCTGGCATCTCACTCTCTTTGAATCTTCTTTATCATGCTAGGATTAACAGGAAAAAGCTAAAAATTTCAGAATTGCACCGTGCAATGTGGAGATATTACTGTTTGTGCATTTACAATATTCATTGATTTTTGCCATTGAAAAACATGTTTTTCATATACCAGAAATGTTTGAAGCTACTGACTGAATGAAAGGAGCTGGCATCTCACTCTCTTTGAATCTTCTTTATCATGCTAGGATTAGCAGGAAAAAGCAAAAAATTTCAGAATTGCACCTTGCAATGTGGAGATATTACTGTTTGTGCATTTACAATATTCATTGATTTTTGCCATTGAAAAACATGTTTTTCATATACCAGAAATGTTTGAAGCTACTGACTGAATGAAAGGAGCTGGCATCTCACTCTCTTTGAATCTTCTTTATCATGCTAGGATTAACAGGAAAAAGCAAAAAATTTCAGAATTGCACCTTGCAATGTGGAGATATTACTGTTTGTGCATTTACAATATTCATTGATTTTTGCCATTGAAAAACATGTTTTTCATATACCAGAAATGTTTGAAGCTACTGACTGAATGAAAGGAGCTGGCATCTCACTCTCTTTGAATCTTCTTTATCATGCTAGGATTAACAGGAAAAAGCTAAAAATTTCAGAATTGCACCGTGCAATGTGGAGATATTACTGTTTGTGCATTTACAATATTCATTGATTTTTGCCATTGAAAAACATGTTTTTCATATACCAGAAATGTTTGAAGCTACTGACTGAATGAAAGGAGCTGGCATCTCACTCTCTTTGAATCTTCTTTATCATGCTAGGATTAGCAGGAAAAAGCAAAAAATTTCAGAATTGCACCTTGCAATGTGGAGATATTACTGTTTGTGCATTTACAATATTCATTGATTTTTGCCATTGAAAAACATGTTTTTCATATACCAGAAATGTTTGAAGCTACTGACTGAATGAAAGGAGCTGGCATCTCACTCTCTTTGAATCTTCTTTATCATGCTAGGATTAACAGGAAAAAGCTAAAAATTTCAGAATTGCACCGTGCAATGTGGAGATATTACTGTTTGTGCATTTACAATATTCATTGATTTTTGCCATTGAAAAACATGTTTTTCATATACCAGAAATGTTTGAAGCTACTGACTGAATGAAAGGAGCTGGCATCTCACTCTCTTTGAATCTTCTTTATCATGCTAGGATTAGCAGGAAAAAGCAAAAAATTTCAGAATTGCACCTTGCAATGTGGAGATATTACTGTTTGTGCATTTACAATATTCATTGATTTTTGCCATTGAAAAACATGTTTTTCATATACCAGAAATGTTTGAAGCTACTGACTGAATGAAAGGAGCTGGCATCTCACTCTCTTTGAATCTTCTTTATCATGCTAGGATTAACAGGAAAAAGCAAAGAATTTCAGAATTGCACCTTGCAATGTGGAGATATTACTGTTTGTGCATTTACAATATTCATTGATTTTTGCCATTGAAAAACATGTTTTTCATATACCAGAAATGTTTGAAGCTACTGACTGAATGAAAGGAGCTGGCATCTCACTCTCTTTGAATCTTCTTTATCATGCTAGGATTAACAGGAAAAAGCTAAAAATTTCAGAATTGCACCGTGCAATGTGGAGATATTACTGTTTGTGCATTTACAATATTCATTGATTTTTGCCATTGAAAAACATGTTTTTCATATACCAGAAATGTTTGAAGCTACTGACTGAATGAAAGGAGCTGGCATCTCACTCTCTTTGAATCTTCTTTATCATGCTAGGATTAGCAGGAAAAAGCAAAAAATTTCAGAATTGCACCTTGCAATGTGGAGATATTACTGTTTGTGCATTTACAATATTCATTGATTTTTGCCATTGAAAAACGTTTTTCATATACCAGAAATGTTTGAAGCTACTGACTGAATGAAAGGAGCTGGCATCTCACTCTATTTGAATCTTCTTTATCATGCTAGGATTAACAGGAAAAAGCTAAAAATTTCAGAATTGCACCGTGCAATGTGGAGATATTACTGTTTGTGCATTTACAATATTCATTGATTTTTGCCATTGAAAAACATGTTTTTCATATACCAGAAATGTTTGAAGCTACTGACTGAATGAAAGGAGCTGGCATCTCACTCTCTTTGAATCTTCTTTATCATGCTAGGATTAACAGGAAAAAGCTAAAAATTTCAGAATTGCACCGTGCAATATGGAGATATTACTGTTTGTGCATTTACAATATTCATTGATTTTTGCCATTGAAAAACGTTTTTCATATACCAGAAATGTTTGAAGCTACTGACTGAATGAAAGGAGCTGGCATCTCACTCTCTTTGAATCTTCTTTATCATGCTAGGATTAGCAGGAAAAAGCAAAAAATTTCAGAATTGCACCTTGCAATGTGGAGATATTACTGTTTGTGCATTTACAATATTCATTGATTTTTGCCATTGAAAAACATGTTTTTCATATACCAGAAATGTTTGAAGCTACTGACTGAATGAAAGGAGCTGGCATCTCACTCTGAATCTTCTTTATCATGCTAGGATTAACAGGAAAAAGCAAAAAATTTCAGAATTGCACCTTGCAATGTGGAGATATTACTGTTTGTGCATTTACAATATTCATTGATTTTTGCCATTGAAAAACATGTTTTTCATATACCAGAAATGTTTGAAGCTACTGACTGAATGAAAGGAGCTGGCATCTCACTCTCTTTGAATCTTCTTTATCATGCTAGGATTAACAGGAAAAAGCTAAAAATTTCAGAATTGCACCGTGCAATGTGGAGATATTACTGTTTGTGCATTTACAATATTCATTGATTTTTGCCATTGAAAAACATGTTTTTCATATACCAGAAATGTTTGAAGCTACTGACTGAATGAAAGGAGCTGGCATCTCACTCTCTTTGAATCTTCTTTATCATGCTAGGATTAGCAGGAAAAAGCAAAAAATTTCAGAATTGCACCTTGCAATGTGGAGATATTACTGTTTGTGCATTTACAATATTCATTGATTTTTGCCATTGAAAAACGTTTTTCATATACCAGAAATGTTTGAAGCTACTGACTGAATGAAAGGAGCTGGCATCTCACTCTCTTTGAATCTTCTTTATCATGCTAGGATTAACAGGAAAAAGCTAAAAATTTCAGAATTGCACCGTGCAATGTGGAGATATTACTGTTTGTGCATTTACAATATTCATTGATTTTTGCCATTGAAAAACATGTTTTTCATATACCAGAAATGTTTGAAGCTACTGACTGAATGAAAGGAGCTGGCATCTCACTCTCTTTGAATCTTCTTTATCATGCTAGGATTAGCAGGAAAAAGCAAAAAATTTCAGAATTGCACCTTGCAATGTGGAGATATTACTGTTTGTGCATTTACAATATTCATTGATTTTTGCCATTGAAAAACATGTTTTTCATATACCAGAAATGTTTGAAGCTACTGACTGAATGAAAGGAGCTGGCATCTCACTCTCTTTGAATCTTCTTTATCATGCTAGGATTAACAGGAAAAAGCAAAGAATTTCAGAATTGCACCTTGCAATGTGGAGATATTACTGTTTGTGCATTTACAATATTCATTGATTTTTGCCATTGAAAAACATGTTTTTCATATACCAGAAATGTTTGAAGCTACTGACTGAATGAAAGGAGCTGGCATCTCACTCTCTTTGAATCTTCTTTATCATGCTAGGATTAACAGGAAAAAGCTAAAAATTTCAGAATTGCACCGTGCAATGTGGAGATATTACTGTTTGTGCATTTACAATATTCATTGATTTTTGCCATTGAAAAACATGTTTTTCATATACCAGAAATGTTTGAAGCTACTGACTGAATGAAAGGAGCTGGCATCTCACTCTCTTTGAATCTTCTTTATCATGCTAGGATTAGCAGGAAAAAGCAAAAAATTTCAGAATTGCACCTTGCAATGTGGAGATATTACTGTTTGTGCATTTACAATATTCATTGATTTTTGCCATTGAAAAACATGTTTTTCATATACCAGAAATGTTTGAAGCTACTGACTGAATGAAAGGAGCTGGCATCTCACTCTCTTTGAATCTTCTTTATCATGCTAGGATTAACAGGAAAAAGCTAAAAATTTCAGAATTGCACCGTGCAATGTGGAGATATTACTGTTTGTGCATTTACAATATTCATTGATTTTTGCCATTGAAAAACATGTTTTTCATATACCAGAAATGTTTGAAGCTACTGACTGAATGAAAGGAGCTGGCATCTCACTCTCTTTGAATCTTCTTTATCATGCTAGGATTAGCAGGAAAAAGCAAAAAATTTCAGAATTGCACCTTGCAATGTGGAGATATTACTGTTTGTGCATTTACAATATTCATTGATTTTTGCCATTGAAAAACATGTTTTTCATATACCAGAAATGTTTGAAGCTACTGACTGAATGAAAGGAGCTGGCATCTCACTCTCTTTGAATCTTCTTTATCATGCTAGGATTAACAGGAAAAAGCAAAGAATTTCAGAATTGCACCTTGCAATGTGGAGATATTACTGTTTGTGCATTTACAATATTCATTGATTTTTGCCATTGAAAAACATGTTTTTCATATACCAGAAATGTTTGAAGCTACTGACTGAATGAAAGGAGCTGGCATCTCACTCTCTTTGAATCTTCTTTATCATGCTAGGATTAACAGGAAAAAGCTAAAAATTTCAGAATTGCACCGTGCAATGTGGAGATATTACTGTTTGTGCATTTACAATATTCATTGATTTTTGCCATTGAAAAACATGTTTTTCATATACCAGAAATGTTTGAAGCTACTGACTGAATGAAAGGAGCTGGCATCTCACTCTCTTTGAATCTTCTTTATCATGCTAGGATTAGCAGGAAAAAGCAAAAAATTTCAGAATTGCACCTTGCAATGTGGAGATATTACTGTTTGTGCATTTACAATATTCATTGATTTTTGCCATTGAAAAACATGTTTTTCATATACCAGAAATGTTTGAAGCTACTGACTGAATGAAAGGAGCTGGCATCTCACTCTCTTTGAATCTTCTTTATCATGCTAGGATTAACAGGAAAAAGCTAAAAATTTCAGAATTGCACCGTGCAATGTGGAGATATTACTGTTTGTGCATTTACAATATTCATTGATTTTTGCCATTGAAAAACATGTTTTTCATATACCAGAAATGTTTGAAGCTACTGACTGAATGAAAGGAGCTGGCATCTCACTCTCTTTGAATCTTCTTTATCATGCTAGGATTAGCAGGAAAAAGCAAAAAATTTCAGAATTGCACCTTGCAATGTGGAGATATTACTGTTTGTGCATTTACAATATTCATTGATTTTTGCCATTGAAAAACATGTTTTTCATATACCAGAAATGTTTGAAGCTACTGACTGAATGAAAGGAGCTGGCATCTCACTCTCTTTGAATCTTCTTTATCATGCTAGGATTAACAGGAAAAAGCAAAAAATTTCAGAATTGCACCTTGCAATGTGGAGATATTACTGTTTGTGCATTTACAATATTCATTGATTTTTGCCATTGAAAAACATGTTTTTCATATACCAGAAATGTTTGAAGCTACTGACTGAATGAAAGGAGCTGGCATCTCACTCTCTTTGAATCTTCTTTATCATGCTAGGATTAACAGGAAAAAGCTAAAAATTTCAGAATTGCACCGTGCAATGTGGAGATATTACTGTTTGTGCATTTACAATATTCATTGATTTTTGCCATTGAAAAACATGTTTTTCATATACCAGAAATGTTTGAAGCTACTGACTGAATGAAAGGAGCTGGCATCTCACTCTCTTTGAATCTTCTTTATCATGCTAGGATTAGCAGGAAAAAGCAAAAAATTTCAGAATTGCACCGTGCAATGTGGAGATATTACTGTTTGTGCATTTACAATATTCATTGATTTTTGCCATTGAAAAACATGTTTTTCATATACCAGAAATGTTTGAAGCTACTGACTGAATGAAAGGAGCTGGCATCTCACTCTCTTTGAATCTTCTTTATCATGCTAGGATTAGCAGGAAAAAGCAAAAAATTTCAGAATTGCACCTTGCAATGTGGAGATATTACTGTTTGTGCATTTACAATATTCATTGATTTTTGCCATTGAAAAACGTTTTTCATATACCAGAAATGTTTGAAACTACTGACTGAATGAAAGGAGCTGGCATCTCACTCTCTTTGAATCTTCTTTATCATGCTAGGATTAACAGGAAAAAGCAAAGAATTTCAGAATTGCACCTTGCAATGTGGAGATATTACTGTTTGTGCATTTACAATATTCATTGATTTTTGCCATTGAAAAACATGTTTTTCATATACCAGAAATGTTTGAAGCTACTGACTGAATGAAAGGAGCTGGCATCTCACTCTCTTTGAATCTTCTTTATCATGCTAGGATTAACAGGAAAAAGCTAAAAATTTCAGAATTGCACCGTGCAATGTGGAGATATTACTGTTTGTGCATTTACAATATTCATTGATTTTTGCCATTGAAAAACATGTTTTTCATATACCAGAAATGTTTGAAGCTACTGACTGAATGAAAGGAGCTGGCATCTCACTCTCTTTGAATCTTCTTTATCATGCTAGGATTAGCAGGAAAAAGCAAAAAATTTCAGAATTGCACCTTGCAATGTGGAGATATTACTGTTTGTGCATTTACAATATTCATTGATTTTTGCCATTGAAAAACGTTTTTCATATACCAGAAATGTTTGAAGCTACTGACTGAATGAAAGGAGCTGGCATCTCACTCTATTTGAATCTTCTTTATCATGCTAGGATTAACAGGAAAAAGCTAAAAATTTCAGAATTGCACCGTGCAATGTGGAGATATTACTGTTTGTGCATTTACAATATTCATTGATTTTTGCCATTGAAAAACATGTTTTTCATATACCAGAAATGTTTGAAGCTACTGACTGAATGAAAGGAGCTGGCATCTCACTCTCTTTGAATCTTCTTTATCATGCTAGGATTAGCAGGAAAAAGCAAAAAATTTCAGAATTGCACCTTGCAATGTGGAGATATTACTGTTTGTGCATTTACAATATTCATTGATTTTTGCCATTGAAAAACATGTTTTTCATATACCAGAAATGTTTGAAGCTACTGACTGAATGAAAGGAGCTGGCATCTCACTCTCTTTGAATCTTCTTTATCATGCTAGGATTAACAGGAAAAAGCAAAAAATTTCAGAATTGCACCTTGCAATGTGCAGATATTACTGTTTGTGCATTTACAATATTCATTGATTTTTGCCATTGAAAAGCATGTTTTTCATATACCAGAAATGTTTGAAGCTACTGACTGAATGAAAGGAGCTGGCATCTCACTCTGAATCTTCTTTATCATGCTAGGATTAACAGGAAAAAGCTAAAAATTTCAGAATTGCACCGTGCAATGTTGAGATATTACTGCTTGTGCATTTACAATATTCATTGATTTTTGCCATTGAAAAACATGTTTTTCATATACCAGAAATGTTTGAAGCTACTGACTGAATGAAAGGAGCTGGCATCTCACTCTCTTTGAATCTTCTTTATCATGCTAGGATTAGCAGGAAAAAGCAAAAAATTTCAGAATTGCACCTTGCAATGTGGAGATATTACTGTTTGTGCATTTACAATATTCATTGATTTTTGCCATTGAAAAACGTTTTTCATATACCAGAAATGTTTGAAGCTACTGACTGAATGAAAGGAGCTGGCATCTCACTCTTTGAATCTTCTTTATCATGCTAGGATTAACAGGAAAAAGCTAAAAATTTCAGAATTGCACCGTGCAATGTGGAGATATTACTGTTTGTGCATTTACAATATTCATTGATTTTTGCCATTGAAAAACATGTTTTTCATATACCAGAAATGTTTGAAGCTACTGACTGAATGAAAGGAGCTGGCATCTCACTCTCTTTGAATCTTCTTTATCATGCTAGGATTAACAGGAAAAAGCTAAAAATTTCAGAATTGCACCGTGCAATGTGGAGATATTACTGTTTGTGCATTTACAATATTCATTGATTTTTGCCATTGAAAAACATGTTTTTCATATACCAGAAATGTTTGAAGCTACTGACTGAATGAAAGGAGCTGGCATCTCACTCTCTTTGAATCTTCTTTATCATGCTAGGATTAGCAGGAAAAAGCAAAAAATTTCAGAATTGCACCTTGCAATGTGGAGATATTACTGTTTGTGCATTTACAATATTCATTGATTTTTGCCATTGAAAAACGTTTTTCATATACCAGAAATGTTTGAAGCTACTGACTGAATGAAAGGAGCTGGCATCTCACTCTCTTTGAATCTTCTTTATCATGCTAGGATTAACAGGAAAAAGCTAAAAATTTCAGAATTGCACCGTGCAATGTGGAGATATTACTGTTTGTGCATTTACAATATTCATTGATTTTTGCCATTGAAAAACATGTTTTTCATATACCAGAAATGTTTGAAGCTACTGACTGAATGAAAGGAGCTGGCATCTCACTCTCTTTGAATCTTCTTTATCATGCTAGGATTAGCAGGAAAAAGCAAAAAATTTCAGAATTGCACCTTGCAATGTGGAGATATTACTGTTTGTGCATTTACAATATTCATTGATTTTTGCCATTGAAAAACATGTTTTTCATATACCAGAAATGTTTGAAGCTACTGACTGAATGAAAGGAGCTGGCATCTCACTCTCTTTGAATCTTCTTTATCATGCTAGGATTAGCAGGAAAAAGCAAAAAATTTCAGAATTGCACCTTGCAATGTGGAGATATTACTGTTTGTGCATTTACAATATTCATTGATTTTTGCCATTGAAAAACATGTTTTTCATATACCAGAAATGTTTGAAGCTACTGACTGAATGAAAGGAGCTGGCATCTCACTCTCTTTGAATCTTCTTTATCATGCTAGGATTAACAGGAAAAAGCAAAAAATTTCAGAATTGCACCTTGCAATGTGGAGATATTACTGTTTGTGCATTTACAATATTCATTGATTTTTGCCATTGAAAAGCATGTTTTTCATATACCAGAAATGTTTGAAGCTACTGACTGAATGAAAGGAGCTGGCATCTCACTCTCTTTGAATCTTCTTTATCATGCTAGGATTAACAGGAAAAAGCTAAAAATTTCAGAATTGCACCGTGCAATGTTGAGATATTACTGTTTGTGCATTTACAATATTCATTGATTTTTGCCATTGAAAAACATGTTTTTCATATACCAGAAATGTTTGAAGCTACTGACTGAATGAAAGGAGCTGGCATCTCACTCTGAATCTTCTTTATCATGCTAGGATTAGCAGGAAAAAGCAAAAAATTTCAGAATTGCACCTTGCAATGTGGAGATATTACTGTTTGTGCATTTACAATATTCATTGATTTTTGCCATTGAAAAACATGTTTTTCATATACCAGAAATGTTTGAAGCTACTGACTGAATGAAAGGAGCTGGCATCTCACTCTTTGAATCTTCTTTATCATGCTAGGATTAACAGGAAAAAGCTAAAAATTTCAGAATTGCACCGTGCAATGTGGAGATATTACTGTTTGTGCATTTACAATATTCATTGATTTTTGCCATTGAAAAACATGTTTTTCATATACCAGAAATGTTTGAAGCTACTGACTGAATGAAAGGAGCTGGCATCTCACTCTCTTTGAATCTTCTTTATCATGCTAGGATTAACAGGAAAAAGCTAAAAATTTCAGAATTGCACCGTGCAATGTGGAGATATTACTGTTTGTGCATTTACAATATTCATTGATTTTTGCCATTGAAAAACATGTTTTTCATATACCAGAAATGTTTGAAGCTACTGACTGAATGAAAGGAGCTGGCATCTCACTCTCTTTGAATCTTCTTTATCATGCTAGGATTAGCAGGAAAAAGCAAAAAATTTCAGAATTGCACCTTGCAATGTGGAGATATTACTGTTTGTGCATTTACAATATTCATTGATTTTTGCCATTGAAAAACGTTTTTCATATACCAGAAATGTTTGAAGCTACTGACTGAATGAAAGGAGCTGGCATCTCACTCTCTTTGAATCTTCTTTATCATGCTAGGATTAACAGGAAAAAGCTAAAAATTTCAGAATTGCACCGTGCAATGTGGAGATATTACTGTTTGTGCATTTACAATATTCATTGATTTTTGCCATTGAAAAACATGTTTTTCATATACCAGAAATGTTTGAAGCTACTGACTGAATGAAAGGAGCTGGCATCTCACTCTCTTTGAATCTTCTTTATCATGCTAGGATTAGGAGGAAAAAGCAAAAAATTTCAGAATTGCACCTTGCAATGTGGAGATATTACTGTTTGTGCATTTACAATATTCATTGATTTTTGCCATTGAAAAACATGTTTTTCATATACCAGAAATGTTTGAAGCTACTGACTGAATGAAAGGAGCTGGCATCTCACTCTCTTTGAATCTTCTTTATCATGCTAGGATTAACAGGAAAAAGAAAAAAATTTCAGAATTGCACCTTGCAATGTGGAGATATTACTGTTTGTGCATTTACAATATTCATTGATTTTTGCCATTGAAAAGCATGTTTTTCATATACCAGAAATGTTTGAAGCTACTGACTGAATGAAAGGAGCTGGCATCTCACTCTCTTTGAATCTTCTTTATCATGCTAGGATTAGCAGGAAAAAGCAAAAAATTTCAGAATTGCACCTTGCAATGTGGAGATATTACTGTTTGTGCATTTACAATATTCATTGATTTTTGCCATTGAAAAACATGTTTTTCATATACCAGAAATGTTTGAAGCTACTGACTGAATGAAAGGAGCTGGCATCTCACTCTCTTTGAATCTTCTTTATCATGCTAGGATTAACAGGAAAAAGCAAAAAATTTCAGAATTGCACCTTGCAATGTGGAGATATTACTGCTTGTGCATTTACAATATTCATTGATTTTTGCCATTGAAAAACATGTTTTTCATATACCAGAAATGTTTGAAGCTACTGACTGAATGAAAGGAGCTGGCATCTCACTCTCTTTGAATCTTCTTTATCATGCTAGGATTAACAGGAAAAAGCTAAAAATTTCAGAATTGCACCGTGCAATGTGGAGATATTACTGTTTGTGCATTTACAATATTCATTGATTTTTGCCATTGAAAAACATGTTTTTCATATACCAGAAATGTTTGAAGCTACTGACTGAATGAAAGGAGCTGGCATCTCACTCTCTTTGAATCTTCTTTATCATGCTAGGATTAACAGGAAAAAGCAAAAAATTTCAGAATTGCACCTTGCAATGTGGAGATATTACTGTTTGTGCATTTACAATATTCATTGATTTTTGCCATTGAAAAACATGTTTTTCATATACCAGAAATGTTTGAAGCTACTGACTGAATGAAAGGAGCTGGCATCTCACTCTCTTTGAATCTTCTTTATCATGCTAGGATTAACAGGAAAAAGCTAAAAATTTCAGAATTGCACCGTGCAATGTGGAGATATTACTGTTTGTGCATTTACAATATTCATTGATTTTTGCCATTGAAAAACATGTTTTTCATATACCAGAAATGTTTGAAGCTACTGACTGAATGAAAGGAGCTGGCATCTCACTCTCTTTGAATCTTCTTTATCATGCTAGGATTAGCAGGAAAAAGCAAAAAATTTCAGAATTGCACCTTGCAATGTGGAGATATTACTGTTTGTGCATTTACAATATTCATTGATTTTTGCCATTGAAAAACGTTTTTCATATACCAGAAATGTTTGAAGCTACTGACTGAATGAAAGGAGCTGGCATCTCACTCTATTTGAATCTTCTTTATCATGCTAGGATTAACAGGAAAAAGCTAAAAATTTCAGAATTGCACCGTGCAATGTGGAGATATTACTGTTTGTGCATTTACAATATTCATTGATTTTTGCCATTGAAAAGCATGTTTTTCATATACCAGAAATGTTTGAAGCTACTGACTGAATGAAAGGAGCTGGCATCTCACTCTCTTTGAATCTTCTTTATCATGCTAGGATTAGCAGGAAAAAGCAAAAAATTTCAGAATTGCACCTTGCAATGTGGAGATATTACTGTTTGTGCATTTACAATATTCATTGATTTTTGCCATTGAAAAACGTTTTTCATATACCAGAAATGTTTGAAGCTACTGACTGAATGAAAGGAGCTGGCATCTCACTCTTTGAATCTTCTTTATCATGCTAGGATTAACAGGAAAAAGCTAAAAATTTCAGAATTGCACCGTGCAATGTGGAGATATTACTGTTTGTGCATTTACAATATTCATTGATTTTTGCCATTGAAAAACATGTTTTTCATATACCAGAAATGTTTGAAGCTACTGACTGAATGAAAGGAGCTGGCATCTCACTCTCTTTGAATCTTCTTTATCATGCTAGGATTAACAGGAAAAAGCTAAAAATTTCAGAATTGCACCGTGCAATGTGGAGATATTACTGTTTGTGCATTTACAATATTCATTGATTTTTGCCATTGAAAAACATGTTTTTCATATACCAGAAATGTTTGAAGCTACTGACTGAATGAAAGGAGCTGGCATCTCACTCTCTTTGAATCTTCTTTATCATGCTAGGATTAGCAGGAAAAAGCAAAAAATTTCAGAATTGCACCTTGCAATGTGGAGATATTACTGTTTGTGCATTTACAATATTCATTGATTTTTGCCATTGAAAAACATGTTTTTCATATACCAGAAATGTTTGAAGCTACTGACTGAATGAAAGGAGCTGGCATCTCACTCTCTTTGAATCTTCTTTATCATGCTAGGATTAGCAGGAAAAAGCAAAAAATTTCAGAATTGCACCTTGCAATGTGGAGATATTACTGTTTGTGCATTTACAATATTCATTGATTTTTGCCATTGAAAAACATGTTTTTCATATACCAGAAATGTTTGAAGCTACTGACTGAATGAAATGAGCTGGCATCTCACTCTCTTTGAATCTTCTTTATCATGCTAGGATTAACAGGAAAAAGCAAAAAATTTCAGAATTGCACCTTGCAATGTGGAGATATTACTGTTTGTGCATTTACAATATTCATTGATTTTTGCCATTGAAAAGCATGTTTTTCATATACCAGAAATGTTTGAAGCTACTGACTGAATGAAAGGAGCTGGCATCTCACTCTCTTTGAATCTTCTTTATCATGCTAGGATTAACAGGAAAAAGCTAAAAATTTCAGAATTGCACCGTGCAATGTTGAGATATTACTGTTTGTGCATTTACAATATTCATTGATTTTTGCCATTGAAAAACATGTTTTTCATATACCAGAAATGTTTGAAGCTACTGACTGAATGAAAGGAGCTGGCATCTCACTCTCTTTGAATCTTCTTTATCATGCTAGGATTAGCAGGAAAAAGCAAAAAATTTCAGAATTGCACCTTGCAATGTGGAGATATTACTGTTTGTGCATTTACAATATTCATTGATTTTTGCCATTGAAAAACATGTTTTTCATATACCAGAAATGTTTGAAGCTACTGACTGAATGAAAGGAGCTGGCATCTCACTCTTTGAATCTTCTTTATCATGCTAGGATTAACAGGAAAAAGCTAAAAATTTCAGAATTGCACCGTGCAATGTGGAGATATTACTGTTTGTGCATTTACAATATTCATTGATTTTTGCCATTGAAAAACATGTTTTTCATATACCAGAAATGTTTGAAGCTACTGACTGAATGAAAGGAGCTGGCATCTCACTCTCTTTGAATCTTCTTTATCATGCTAGGATTAACAGGAAAAAGCTAAAAATTTCAGAATTGCACCGTGCAATGTGGAGATATTACTGTTTGTGCATTTACAATATTCATTGATTTTTGCCATTGAAAAACATGTTTTTCATATACCAGAAATGTTTGAAGCTACTGACTGAATGAAAGGAGCTGGCATCTCACTCTCTTTGAATCTTCTTTATCATGCTAGGATTAACAGGAAAAAGCAAAAAATTTCAGAATTGCACCTTGCAATGTGGAGATATTACTGTTTGTGCATTTACAATATTCATTGATTTTTGCCATTGAAAAGCATGTTTTTCATATACCAGAAATGTTTGAAGCTACTGACTGAATGAAAGGAGCTGGCATCTCACTCTCTTTGAATCTTCTTTATCATGCTAGGATTAACAGGAAAAAGCTAAAAATTTCAGAATTGCACCGTGCAATGTTGAGATATTACTGTTTGTGCATTTACAATATTCATTGATTTTTGCCATTGAAAAACATGTTTTTCATATACCAGAAATGTTTGAAGCTACTGACTGAATGAAAGGAGCTGGCATCTCACTCTGAATCTTCTTTATCATGCTAGGATTAGCAGGAAAAAGCAAAAAATTTCAGAATTGCACCTTGCAATGTGGAGATATTACTGTTTGTGCATTTACAATATTCATTGATTTTTGCCATTGAAAAACATGTTTTTCATATACCAGAAATGTTTGAAGCTACTGACTGAATGAAAGGAGCTGGCATCTCACTCTTTGAATCTTCTTTATCATGCTAGGATTAACAGGAAAAAGCTAAAAATTTCAGAATTGCACCGTGCAATGTGGAGATATTACTGTTTGTGCATTTACAATATTCATTGATTTTTGCCATTGAAAAACATGTTTTTCATATACCAGAAATGTTTGAAGCTACTGACTGAATGAAAGGAGCTGGCATCTCACTCTCTTTGAATCTTCTTTATCATGCTAGGATTAACAGGAAAAAGCTAAAAATTTCAGAATTGCACCGTGCAATGTGGAGATATTACTGTTTGTGCATTTACAATATTCATTGATTTTTGCCATTGAAAAACATGTTTTTCATATACCAGAAATGTTTGAAGCTACTGACTGAATGAAAGGAGCTGGCATCTCACTCTCTTTGAATCTTCTTTATCATGCTAGGATTAGCAGGAAAAAGCAAAAAATTTCAGAATTGCACCTTGCAATGTGGAGATATTACTGTTTGTGCATTTACAATATTCATTGATTTTTGCCATTGAAAAACGTTTTTCATATACCAGAAATGTTTGAAGCTACTGACTGAATGAAAGGAGCTGGCATCTCACTCTCTTTGAATCTTCTTTATCATGCTAGGATTAACAGGAAAAAGCTAAAAATTTCAGAATTGCACCGTGCAATGTGGAGATATTACTGTTTGTGCATTTACAATATTCATTGATTTTTGCCATTGAAAAACATGTTTTTCATATACCAGAAATGTTTGAAGCTACTGACTGAATGAAAGGAGCTGGCATCTCACTCTCTTTGAATCTTCTTTATCATGCTAGGATTAGCAGGAAAAAGCAAAAAATTTCAGAATTGCACCTTGCAATGTGGAGATATTACTGTTTGTGCATTTACAATATTCATTGATTTTTGCCATTGAAAAACATGTTTTTCATATACCAGAAATGTTTGAAGCTACTGACTGAATGAAAGGAGCTGGCATCTCACTCTCTTTGAATCTTCTTTATCATGCTAGGATTAACAGGAAAAAGAAAAAAATTTCAGAATTGCACCTTGCAATGTGGAGATATTACTGTTTGTGCATTTACAATATTCATTGATTTTTGCCATTGAAAAGCATGTTTTTCATATACCAGAAATGTTTGAAGCTACTGACTGAATGAAAGGAGCTGGCATCTCACTCTCTTTGAATCTTCTTTATCATGCTAGGATTAGCAGGAAAAAGCAAAAAATTTCAGAATTGCACCTTGCAATGTGGAGATATTACTGTTTGTGCATTTACAATATTCATTGATTTTTGCCATTGAAAAACATGTTTTTCATATACCAGAAATGTTTGAAGCTACTGACTGAATGAAAGGAGCTGGCATCTCACTCTCTTTGAATCTTCTTTATCATGCTAGGATTAACAGGAAAAAGCAAAAAATTTCAGAATTGCACCTTGCAATGTGGAGATATTACTGCTTGTGCATTTACAATATTCATTGATTTTTGCCATTGAAAAACATGTTTTTCATATACCAGAAATGTTTGAAGCTACTGACTGAATGAAAGGAGCTGGCATCTCACTCTCTTTGAATCTTCTTTATCATGCTAGGATTAACAGGAAAAAGCTAAAAATTTCAGAATTGCACCGTGCAATGTGGAGATATTACTGTTTGTGCATTTACAATATTCATTGATTTTTGCCATTGAAAAACATGTTTTTCATATACCAGAAATGTTTGAAGCTACTGACTGAATGAAAGGAGCTGGCATCTCACTCTCTTTGAATCTTCTTTATCATGCTAGGATTAACAGGAAAAAGCAAAAAATTTCAGAATTGCACCTTGCAATGTGGAGATATTACTGTTTGTGCATTTACAATATTCATTGATTTTTGCCATTGAAAAACATGTTTTTCATATACCAGAAATGTTTGAAGCTACTGACTGAATGAAAGGAGCTGGCATCTCACTCTCTTTGAATCTTCTTTATCATGCTAGGATTAACAGGAAAAAGCTAAAAATTTCAGAATTGCACCGTGCAATGTGGAGATATTACTGTTTGTGCATTTACAATATTCATTGATTTTTGCCATTGAAAAACATGTTTTTCATATACCAGAAATGTTTGAAGCTACTGACTGAATGAAAGGAGCTGGCATCTCACTCTCTTTGAATCTTCTTTATCATGCTAGGATTAGCAGGAAAAAGCAAAAAATTTCAGAATTGCACCTTGCAATGTGGAGATATTACTGTTTGTGCATTTACAATATTCATTGATTTTTGCCATTGAAAAACGTTTTTCATATACCAGAAATGTTTGAAGCTACTGACTGAATGAAAGGAGCTGGCATCTCACTCTATTTGAATCTTCTTTATCATGCTAGGATTAACAGGAAAAAGCTAAAAATTTCAGAATTGCACCGTGCAATGTGGAGATATTACTGTTTGTGCATTTACAATATTCATTGATTTTTGCCATTGAAAAGCATGTTTTTCATATACCAGAAATGTTTGAAGCTACTGACTGAATGAAAGGAGCTGGCATCTCACTCTCTTTGAATCTTCTTTATCATGCTAGGATTAGCAGGAAAAAGCAAAAAATTTCAGAATTGCACCTTGCAATGTGGAGATATTACTGTTTGTGCATTTACAATATTCATTGATTTTTGCCATTGAAAAACGTTTTTCATATACCAGAAATGTTTGAAGCTACTGACTGAATGAAAGGAGCTGGCATCTCACTCTTTGAATCTTCTTTATCATGCTAGGATTAACAGGAAAAAGCTAAAAATTTCAGAATTGCACCGTGCAATGTGGAGATATTACTGTTTGTGCATTTACAATATTCATTGATTTTTGCCATTGAAAAACATGTTTTTCATATACCAGAAATGTTTGAAGCTACTGACTGAATGAAAGGAGCTGGCATCTCACTCTCTTTGAATCTTCTTTATCATGCTAGGATTAACAGGAAAAAGCTAAAAATTTCAGAATTGCACCGTGCAATGTGGAGATATTACTGTTTGTGCATTTACAATATTCATTGATTTTTGCCATTGAAAAACATGTTTTTCATATACCAGAAATGTTTGAAGCTACTGACTGAATGAAAGGAGCTGGCATCTCACTCTCTTTGAATCTTCTTTATCATGCTAGGATTAGCAGGAAAAAGCAAAAAATTTCAGAATTGCACCTTGCAATGTGGAGATATTACTGTTTGTGCATTTACAATATTCATTGATTTTTGCCATTGAAAAACATGTTTTTCATATACCAGAAATGTTTGAAGCTACTGACTGAATGAAAGGAGCTGGCATCTCACTCTCTTTGAATCTTCTTTATCATGCTAGGATTAGCAGGAAAAAGCAAAAAATTTCAGAATTGCACCTTGCAATGTGGAGATATTACTGTTTGTGCATTTACAATATTCATTGATTTTTGCCATTGAAAAACATGTTTTTCATATACCAGAAATGTTTGAAGCTACTGACTGAATGAAAGGAGCTGGCATCTCACTCTCTTTGAATCTTCTTTATCATGCTAGGATTAACAGGAAAAAGCAAAAAATTTCAGAATTGCACCTTGCAATGTGGAGATATTACTGTTTGTGCATTTACAATATTCATTGATTTTTGCCATTGAAAAGCATGTTTTTCATATACCAGAAATGTTTGAAGCTACTGACTGAATGAAAGGAGCTGGCATCTCACTCTCTTTGAATCTTCTTTATCATGCTAGGATTAACAGGAAAAAGCTAAAAATTTCAGAATTGCACCGTGCAATGTTGAGATATTACTGTTTGTGCATTTACAATATTCATTGATTTTTGCCATTGAAAAACATGTTTTTCATATACCAGAAATGTTTGAAGCTACTGACTGAATGAAAGGAGCTGGCATCTCACTCTCTTTGAATCTTCTTTATCATGCTAGGATTAGCAGGAAAAAGCAAAAAATTTCAGAATTGCACCTTGCAATGTGGAGATATTACTGTTTGTGCATTTACAATATTCATTGATTTTTGCCATTGAAAAACATGTTTTTCATATACCAGAAATGTTTGAAGCTACTGACTGAATGAAAGGAGCTGGCATCTCACTCTTTGAATCTTCTTTATCATGCTAGGATTAACAGGAAAAAGCTAAAAATTTCAGAATTGCACCGTGCAATGTGGAGATATTACTGTTTGTGCATTTACAATATTCATTGATTTTTGCCATTGAAAAACATGTTTTTCATATACCAGAAATGTTTGAAGCTACTGACTGAATGAAAGGAGCTGGCATCTCACTCTCTTTGAATCTTCTTTATCATGCTAGGATTAACAGGAAAAAGCTAAAAATTTCAGAATTGCACCGTGCAATGTGGAGATATTACTGTTTGTGCATTTACAATATTCATTGATTTTTGCCATTGAAAAACATGTTTTTCATATACCAGAAATGTTTGAAGCTACTGACTGAATGAAAGGAGCTGGCATCTCACTCTCTTTGAATCTTCTTTATCATGCTAGGATTAGCAGGAAAAAGCAAAAAATTTCAGAATTGCACCTTGCAATGTGGAGATATTACTGTTTGTGCATTTACAATATTCATTGATTTTTGCCATTGAAAAACATGTTTTTCATATACCAGAAATGTTTGAAGCTACTGACTGAATGAAAGGAGCTGGCATCTCACTCTCTTTGAATCTTCTTTATCATGCTAGGATTAGCAGGAAAAAGCAAAAAATTTCAGAATTGCACCTTGCAATGTGGAGATATTACTGTTTGTGCATTTACAATATTCATTGATTTTTGCCATTGAAAAACATGTTTTTCATATACCAGAAATGTTTGAAGCT